>NW_008246103.1:305850-306891 GCF_000281045.1 Saprolegnia diclina VS20 | reverse complement strand
CAACGATTCGGTCGAGCGCAACACGTGGCCACTTGCTGACCGATCCCCGCGCCTTTTGCTCAGCCCATTTCGTTTTCGGGCGTAGCTGGGGTGCACTTAGTGATTCGTTTGTTTTGTTCGATGTTTCAAACAAACGTTTCAAACACGTTTCAAACAAGCCATCTTTTTTCGTTTGTTTCATTCAAGAGAACTTGACTTTTGTATGAGGACTTCGAATAAAAAAGGAAAAAATAATTCTTCGCTGTTTGGTTCGTAAAGTACTTGCTTTTTGTATGTGAATTAAGCAATTCCACTGACTGCCAATAATAATTTTCGATTCCAAAGGCCCGCGATCATGCCCAAGGCGGCGGACCCAGTCGTCATACCACGGACCATTTCTTCGTCGACTCACGCACCAAGCCGCATCTACTGTGGGCCATGATGGATGACTCGTGCCTCTCCAACTTAGCACCGCTGCTTGTCCAGGTCCATGCGATGCCAACGGGTGCGGTCAGTGGCGAGCGCAACCACAAGACGACCAAGCGGGTCGCCTCGCAAAAGTGCTCCCGCATCGGCTTTTGCAATGCCCAGCGTCAAGTCGCCATCGCCTTTAATGGCAAGCAGCTCGCACGCGTCCACAGCACAAGTAGAGAAAGCAAATATATCGACCATCTTGTGCGTCTCGGGGCGGTGCGTATTGCACCTGCCACCGAGGTAGAACTAGACCAAGGCCCAGATGATGAAGATGACACAGAGGAGAACTTTCCGTTCGTCGAGGACAGTACAGTGTAGCAGATGTCGAGGAGTTCCCTTTAGAAGTGGATTGGGCCACTGAAGATTTCTAGAGTGCCACGTAATGAAACAAATTTGCCCGTTTTAAACCCGTTTTAAACTCGTTTTAAACAATGAAACAAACGTTTTTATCCTTGAGCCGTTTGAAACGAATCACTATAGATGCATCTCTTATATACCCTTGGTTCACTACGACATATCTAGGGATCCAGATGCATCCAACTTTGCACACTAGCTGCAAGTTCAGGCAGTTGTTGCGCACGTGGCCGT
>NW_008246103.1:114220-300578 GCF_000281045.1 Saprolegnia diclina VS20 | reverse complement strand
AAGCCGAGCCTCGGGATCTACGTGCACTCGAAAGTGCTCTTGGTCGACGATGTCCTCGTCTCGATTGGCTCGAGCAACTGGAACGTCCGCAGCATGACGTCGGACGCTGAGATTGGCCAGGAAATTGTCGACACGACGCACGTCATTGTCGAAGATAACATTCAAGTTACCAAGCTCGCACGCGACTTTCGCCTCAGCAAGTTTGGCGAGCTCACCAACTTTACTGTCGACTTTGCCAACCTCTCGTTTCTGCAAGCCGCGAACGCCCTCGAGACGTACGCCCAGCAACGCGACGCGTGGATCGAGCCGTACATGCTCTACGAAAAGCCATATTGGGCCATTTACAGCGCCGGCGCCAAGAACCTCGTCGACGGCGACGGGCGCTGTACAAGCGGCGTGCCATTGAGTCTCTGCCAGAATGACTCGTGGCTACAGACGCAGTACCAAGTGATTCAGATCACGTGCGGCTGCGAACTCGCGGGCCTCGCTGTCAGCATGTGCGACAACATGACCACCTACCTCAACGCCGGTCAAGCCTCGGCCGAGGCGACGTTCACCAACAAGGCGCTTTTGTACTACGGCGGGATCTTTGCCGGCGTCTCGGTTGGCGTTCTTCTCGTGGCGGGCTGCGGCTGCTACTACGGACGCAAGTGGCATCGGAACCGACGCAAACAAGCGGTGAGCCCCACAACCAAGACTGTCGAGAAAGAGTAGCCAATGTAAGCCTGTAGTATCGAACCATTATTCCAGTTTGGTGATGAGAGCAGTGCGATGGCCGGCTTCTAAAAGCAAGCAGTGTTCACCAGGCCTTTTGGGATTGTCGAGAAACCAGCTTGCATTAGATCGAGCGGGTGCCACGTGGTGGAAGGAATCCAAGAAGGTTGTCGATCACTCCAGAGCCTGGAATCTTGCCCAGAGGACAGTTCGCAGGCAGCTGGGGACACCGGGGGGCGTCGGTATTTGGTACCTTCTTGGGTGAGAAGGGAATAACTGAACCTCTGAAGACCTTGCCTTGATAGAGCGTAAAGAACATAACCTCCGTCAGGCTATGCGTGGATGGCTGGGGCGAGCGTGGACGACGTGGCGCTTCCTACAGATCTTCTTCAAGTTGCCCCGCCTGTTTGGCTGGTTGCAGTTGGGAATGAAAAGCTTTCGATTGGCTGAAACCGTCCAATCACAGCGCGGTCAGTATCTTGCTGGCCGGACGCCACTTGTGTCAGTTGAGCTTTTGACCTTTGTTGCTCAGTACACGCTATCGTAATGCTAGCCCGCCGGTTTGTCTCGACACAGCGCACGCTCGTCAAGGAAGCGTCGATCGCGAGCCTCTTGCCCAAGGCCGAGAGCCAAAGCCTCTTCAAGGACCACAACGACGAGCGGGTACACGCGACCACGCCCACGCCTGCTCGCTCGGCCAAGTCGCTGCAGTCCGTCTACTCGCTCCAGTACCTCAATGGCGAGTCCGCGTCCAAGCCCTTTGATGTGCCCAGCTCCAAGCTCCAAAAGTAACCTGATATAAGGACATTATTGTGTGCGTTCCCAAGGGTCTCCATCACTTGTTCGCGTCGTTGGCCAGCGCATCTTCGCACGCATGGATCGAGTCCATGAGACTCGTCGGATACGTGACGTCGTCGACGTCAAACGCCTACACGCTCTGAGTCACTTTGTCGTTGGCAAGATACCACGCACCTCGATCGCACCGAGGTTGGCGGCGATGGCGTCGACCGTCATACCGTCCTTGGGGAAGACGACGCCGCGCGAGCGCTGCCAGCGCACACGCGAGACCCAACCAGCGCCGACTTCGTACACGTGGCCGCTCACCGCACAGTCTTCATGGGCGAGGTACCCCACAAGAGGTGCCACGTACTGCGTCTGAAGGCGCGCGAGCACGGACGGCGACGACGGGATCGTCTCTGTCATGCGGGACATGGCCAAGGGCGCAATGACGTTGACCTTGATGTTGTTGCGACTGCCTTCTTTGGCGGCAGTGAAGCTAAAGCCTGCGATGCCCATCTTGGCCGCGCCATAGTTGGCTTGGCCGACATTGCCGTACAGGCCCGACGCAGACGAGACGTTGATGACGCGCCCGTAGTTTTGCGCCCGCAGAATTGGCCACGCGGCTTTTGTGACGCTTTGATAAAGCGATTAGGAATCAGCGCACGAGGAGGATCGAAGCGCGTACCTCATGGTGCCGTTGAGATGCACGTTGAGCACCGAATGCCAGTCGTCGTCGGTCATGTTTTTGAGCGTCACGTCCCGCAGAATACCTGTGGCGACGATCAGCGATCGTTCGCATAGCCCCTGTTGCATCTGTCATTGTACCTGCATTGTTGACAAGAATGTCCAGTCGACCATCTAGTGCCAAATTGCTCATGAGGATGCCACGACGAGGCTGCCACGTACACGTATCCAGGGCTGTCTGCACGATACTGCCGCCCTGCTCGACCGAGCTATAGTTGGCAACCGCTGCATCTTTTCCATGGAGCGACCGAATCTCATCGACGACCGCGTCGGCAGCGCCTTGGGCGATGCCAACACCGTGGCGGTTGCCCCCCGTGTCGTTCACGATGACCTTGGCGCCGAGCTTGCTTAGCTGGAGCGCGTACGCCTTTCCGAGTCCGTTGCCCGCGCCCGTGACGATGGCAACTAGGACACACTTCGACCCTGCGACCGACGAGAGCTCGTACCTCGATTGGCCAGATTCATCGTCGCTGTTGGAAAATGATCAGCAGCAGCAGATCAGCATCGCGCGTATTGCGTGATGATTGGCTATTTCTCAACATCTTGCCGAAAATAAGGGATGCCGAAATTAGAGGGCCTCGTACAACATCCACGCAGGACTGCGTCTCGCGTCAGGGTTGCTTGTCCAAGCTCCTCCCAGCATAAATAGGGGATGCATCCACCGCATTCCATATCTTTTAGGATGGTAGTGTGGATCAACATGCATGACCTGACGCATGCAGTCGATTGACCTGCGTTACATTCGGCACATGCCATGGTTGGAACAACCATTTGATTGGTCATTTTGCGAGCATTTTGGCCAATCCAATCGAAGCCGGCAGACCACACGCCGAATGATGCAGTGCAGTCGCGGATTTTGCTCTTTTCAAAAATGTCGCCCAAACTCGCCACAGCTGTAGACACATCCTTGGAGAGTATGGCAAGCTATGTGGCGTTGGCATTCGAGGTCCAGAAGCACCGTTTTGTCCCATTTATTATTTATTCATGGCGTCCGCCACAAATAACCATGTATTACCATATTTAAGTGCTTTCGCCATCCAACTCATCGTCAGTGCCTTGACCCTCGTCTGCATCGTAGCGACTGCGTTGAAAGCAACTGAAGAAGGAATGCGAACTCAGTGGTTTGTATAGTACACGACTGGCCTAAGTGTCCACCTCCCTTACAAGATTGAAATTGCGGACTGCTCTTGGCTCGTTGCGGCGAATAGCCCAGTGCTAATTGTAATGGTAGACGCAAGAACTAGACTCCGCCTTGCTCCATGAACGTGGATCTGAAAATACGCGTATGTCGTGGCCAACCTGTTTGATTTGGCATGTGCCACCTTTGTAACTAGAGCGCGTAACCGGCACGGCCCAATATATACTTAGTTGTCAGTACGCCGCCCTCTGTAATGGACCTCGCGTCGGCGGCCGCGATCGTCAATTCGGCGAATGCCAAGGGAAGAGAGACGGTCAAGGTCGTTGTGCGCTGCCGACCGCTCTTTGGGAAGGAGATCACCGAGGGCCGGCAGTCGATCGTGACCATGGACGTCGCGGCCGCCGTTGTTTCCATCAAGTGCCCCGACAGCGACGCGTTAAAGAGTTTTACGTTCGACTCGGTTTACGACGAGCACACGGTGCAGGTACCCACGCCACATGCGTTCAACGTGTTTCAACGCGTGGTACTAGCGACAATTTTATGACGAGTCGGGCTACCCGCTTGTCGAAAGTGTCTTTGAGGGCTACAACGGCACTATCTTTGCGTACGGCCAAACCGGCTGCGGCAAAACGCACACGATGCAAGGCAAGGACAGCCCGCCGGAGCTCCGCGGCGTCATCCCCCACGCGTTTGACCACGTCTTTGAAAACATTGGCGCCGACACAGAGCGCGAGTACATGGTCCGCGCCACGTACCTCGAGATTTACAACGAAGACATTCGCGACCTCCTCGGCGACGACTCGAAGCAAAAACTCGAGCTCAAGGAAAGCGCCGACGGTGGCGTGTACGTCAAAGACCTGACAGAAGTCGTTGTGAGCGACGTCGCCAGCATTAACCGGTACCGCATTGTGTACAACTTGTCATTCTCTGAGTGAATGACGTAGGGTCATGGCCCGGGGGTTCAAGAACCGCACGATCGCGGCCACGCTCATGAACGAAGGGTCGTCCCGGTCGCACTCGATCTTTACCATCGTGGTGGAAATCAGTGAAAAAGTCAACGGGGAGGATCATTTTCGAGCGGGCAAGGTACCTGGTTCAACTTGCGATTCGAGTCCAACGCGCTATGTACTGTCTAGCTCAACCTTGTCGACTTGGCGGGGAGTGAGCGCCAAAGCAAGACGGGCGCGACTGGCGCACGGCTTAAGGTTCTCTCGCAACACACTGCTGCATACGACAACGTGCGCGTAGGAAGGCTGCAAGATCAACTTGAGTCTCTCTGCGCTTGGCAATGTCATCTCTGGTACGGACCGTGTTTGGATGTATCAGTTTGAAAGCGATGGGGTGTAGCTCTGGTCGACGGCAAAGGAAAGCACATTCCGTATCGGGACTCGAAGCTCACACGGCTGCTTCAAGTATACATCCTCGATACAACCACGGGATAACCCTATAAAATCGTTGTAGGACTCGCTTGGTGGCAACACCAAGACTGTCATGGTCGCTGCCATTAGCCCTGCGGATTACAACTTTGACGAGACACTCTCGACGCTGCGCTACGCCAACCGTGCGAAAAACATCAAGAACAAACCGACCGTCAACGAAGACCCGAAAGACGCCAAGTTGCGCGAATACAAGAATGAAATTGAGCAGCTCAAGCTGCTGCTCGCCCAGCAAAAAGCCATGTAGGGGCGATTCTCCCAAGTGCTTTGTTCATTTTTGCAACAGCACGCCCGACACCACCCTCCGCCCGACGCCACCACGACGAGGTGCGGCCATCATTTATGGTGGATGAAAACCAGCTAGTCACCGTGGCCATTAGTCGAGCGATCCCCGACGACCTCGGCCTCCATGACGCTCGAAGAAGTACGTCGACTGGTCAATGGACGACATACTGAAAGCTAAGACTAGGAAGCGAATTTAATGGCCACCGACAACGAAGGCGTTGCTGTGCCGACGACACCGTCGGGTCGCGCATTGCAGCTTCAGCGCAGCACGACCGAGCGCGAAGAAGCGCTCGCGGCCCAGTCCCAAGCGCTCCAAGAATCACTGCAGCGGGAGAAAGAAGAGATGCAACGCCAGCTTCGACTCGAGCAAGAAACCATCGAGAAGGCCAAAGCCGACGCCGCCAGCATGATGGAAGCGGCACAAAAGATGATGCTCGAGATGCAAACGGTCGCGCGCCCGCCGTCACAAGAGATTCCCGTCGCCGAGGTGGACCCCGACGCAGAAAAGAAGCGTGAAGACGACCGGCGGCGGTTCCTCGAGGCCGAAGAAACCAAAGCCAAGGCCGCCGACATGATGGCCAAGGCCGAGAAGCTCATGGCCGAGGCCGTCGCGCGCTCTGCGCAGCCACCCAAAGTGAAAATCGTCAAGGAAGTCGTCGAAGTGGTGCGAGAAGTGGTGCCCGAGGGCCATCTCAAGGAGAAAGAAGCACTGCAAGAGATGAACCAAACGATTCAAAACCACCGCGACCGCATGGCCAAGGAGCTCGAAGAGGCCCAGCTGGTGCGAAATATCCTTATTTATTGCTTCTTTTCGACGCGTTAATTGCTTTGTACCCATCCGTAGGCCATGCAACACCACGTGCGAGAGAAGAGCGAACTCGCGTCCAAGCTGCACAAAATCGGGTCCCAAATCTGTGGCAAGCACGACTCGCCCGCGGACGCTGAGATCGCGCTGTTAAAACAGCAGGTACAGTGTATATTGTCTTTTGATGCGAGGATAATTTTGGTTGGCAGGTCGAATACCGGCGGGCGCAAATCAAGCTCAAAATGAAAAAGAAAAAAGAAGCCCAACTTGAGATTGCACAAATGGCGCTCCAAGCCGAGAAGGCCACGGTCGAGGACGAACTCAAGAGTGCGCAGGAGCAAGTGCAAGCCAACTCGGCGCTGCACAAGAAGAAACAGCTCAAGTACAAGGCCAAGCTCGAGGCCGCGCGCGAAGAAATCGTCGACCAACAAGCCGACTTTGCCCGCGAGCGCGACAGCCTCATGGACACGATACGCCAACAAACACGCGAGGTCAAGCTCATGGAACAGCTCGTCGAGCTCTTCTTGCCCCAGAACGAGCTCGTCAAAGTGTGGGACAAGGCGGTGTGGATCGATGACAAGGAAGAGTATTTGCTGAGTTGCAGAGAACCTTGGTCCAAGTCGAGTGCACTAGGTGGCAGCTGCCCCGCATCAAGCCGCGAAGCGACTTTACCAGCATGAAGCTACCGACGCTGGGTGGTGGCGCCTTCACGCCGATCGACCGCCCGATCACAGGTGGGGAGGTGGGCGGCGCCGAGGTGTGCGACGGCTCCGCGCTCAGCAATCGGTCGAGCAAATCGCGCAACAAGACAACGCGGGTACGCTACGATGCCGGCCGCCACCATCCACCGTTCTGTGTCTAGCGTACGATCGAGGGTTTACCGAGCCGTGGCGACGAGACGTCGGGCATGACATTGCTGCCGTTGGCCGACTTGAGTCGGTCGGTCAAGCTGCCGAGTGCCCACAAGACGACGCGGACTGACAGCACCAAGGGGGACGATGGGACGCCCAAGCGGTCCTCAAAATCCAAGAGAGAAAAACGATCGTCCAAGCACCGACACCGCGAAGGCGAGAGCCCCAACAACGGGCTCGGGCAAACCTTGGAGCCGCTGCTTGTACACGCCGTACGTTGACCGAAAGCGGTGCAATACATATATACATGTGGTAGGACGAAGCGCGCACCGCCACGTCCGAGCTCGTGTACCCGCTGGGCGCCGACGACGACGAGCACATGGACGACTACCTCCCGCGGGACCGGCTTCAGTCCCGTCAAGGCTCGCGTCAAGGCCGGCGAACGACCGACTCGAAGACATCGGGCTTGGGCGAGACCGAAGACAGACCCTCGCGCCGGCGTCGCAAGTCGCTCCCGAAAGACGACGACGAAGTGAACGACGTTGAAAAGCCAGTGGCGACCAAGAAGAAGAAGAAACGCAAGTCGATCGTGGCAGCCGAGCTTCTCGCGCCGCCGTCGCCCGAGGATCCCGATTACGATGAAGTGCTCGGCGAAGTCTTCTCCAGCGGCGCGTACCCTTAAAAATAATCCGCAATTGCCGGCGTCATTTTGCTTTCTTTGGTGCTCGACCGACCATGCGACCGTGTGGGCGGTATTGCTGTTCCTGAGCTTGCTTGCGTGCATATTCGCATCATTTACGGGCTAGCAACGCAGCACCTTGTGGGGCGCTTTTGCCTTGAGCTTCGCGCTGAATGGCATCCCGGGTTCGAAGCGACAGGGCTCAATGCAACTGGGTATCTAGCGTACTATCGACTCGTCGCATAAATCTGATGGCAAACCGTCAACTTCGAGGCAGCACCCGATCGAACCAGTTGGGTTATCAGGACAAAGGTATTATAGTGGAAGCGGTACGATCAGAGCCACACACCAAGCCCATTTGGCGGTGAGAAGGGCCACTTGGGCTCCGCCTCGACGACCTCTCAACATTGTCTTGGTCCTTCGCACGCTACGCTGCACCATCGCGACGACACGTCCATCGGGATCCACAGCCACCTTGCTATACATGACGGGGCATAGAAGTGAAGGCAATGATGATGCCGTCGACGTGTCCATGGTGGTGTGGCCTACCTCCACCATAGTCCTTCTCCACTCCAATTTTGGTCTCAGAAGCTACTCAGGACAGAAGCATACGCATGTACTTGATCTTTTTCATAGCAGGACGAATTGTGACTCAGCGCTTGGTCTTTCGCTGGTTGGCGCTTGTCGATGTGCTCTGCCGCATCTTCTTTTGCGCTTGAAAGAACGCGAGCGAGTCCGGGTCTTGCGCTCGAATGCGGTCGACTTCCATTTGATCAAACTTTTCGCCTTCGTCGAGCTTGTCTTGGTCGCCGTCGCCATCGCCGTTCTTGGCTTGGCTGCCGCCGTCTCGAAACCACTCTTCGAATTCATTGACCATGCGCATGCGAAGGAGCTCGATGCTGCGCTGCGTAAAGTCGTACTCGGCCCGCGCTTCCTTGAGGTCGTCAAAGAGCACACGGTAGTCGCGCTTGGCTTCTCGCTCGCGCTGCATCAAGATGAACTCTTCTTCGTCCACGACTTCGTCGTCGGTCGCCTTGCCTTCCTTCTTGGGACTCTTGCGGTTCGTACGTTTCTCGTTCACTTGGAGCTTGAGCTCGTCGATCGCGGCTTTTGTGCGGTTGAGCTGTCCGGTGATGTCCTTCATTTTCTCCTTGATTTGCTTGAGTGATTCCTTCTCCTCTTGCAGCTGCATATGCGTCTTCTTTCCAGGTCCATTGCCAACAAAGAACTAACATGGCCGCGATACATACACCGGTCGATCGCATATTGGTACCTTGTAGGCGTCGTTCTTGCCATCGTCGTCGTCGCCATCACTGCCCTTGACGTCGTTGTTGCCGGCTTTCTCATCGCTCGCCAAATCGTCGATCGTTGCATCCCGAATCGTTGTCTCTTCAAGGCGCAATGCAGTGTCCTTCTTGTTGACTTCGAGCGACACGGGCATCGCACCGGCGGGGGCAACACCGAGCACGAACCCGTGCTCTTCCGGATCCCCCACGAGCTTTTCGTCGTCGTCCAGTGTCGTTGGCGCGCTGCCGTTGTCGCGCGATGCATTCGACGTCGACGTTCGCGTCGCGAGGGCCTGCGGCGACGCGCTCTCGGCGTTCCGAAGTAAAAGGCGGAACTGGCGAAAGAGCTCCTTGATGTGCCGCAAGCTCGAGAGCTGCAAGAGCGAAAAATCATCGTCGGTCGGCGCGTCCGTGTAGGCGCGCACGAGTCGCATGAGCTCAAACTTCTGCTCGGGCGTGTGCTCGTCGTAGACGACGCCCGTGCGTTCGACGAGCGCGTCGTGCATCGTGAGCTCTTGCTTGAGCTCTTTGATTTGGCGCTCGTATTTTTTGAGAAGAATGCTCGGGTCGGTCTCGACGATCGAAGTGGCTTCGTTCTGCACGCGCATCATGCGTTGGGCGAGCTTGAGCGTCGAGATGGTCTCTTCAATGTGCTTGCTTTCGCCCTACGAAACCCCATCATAAAATTCTCCACCCTCAACATCAAAACTCAAATTCGAAACTCAACATCAAAAAGAGAAATCCCATCAAAAATGCAGCAGAAAACGACACATATCGGTGTACCCAGATGCAAGCAAACATGAGCGTGTTGCAGTTGCCGCCGAGCGAGTCTTTGAGGACGTTGGTGAGTTTGGTTTGGCGGTACGGAATGTGGCGCGCTTCCCGCGACCCGAGCGCAACAATACACTGCTCGAGAAACGTCAAGCTCTGGTTGATGTACATGCTTTCCTTCTTGATCGTCGACTTGTGCGCTTTGCTGTCGTCGTCGTGCATGGTCTTCTTCAGGCGCTCGCTGCCCGCGAGGTCGACGAGGTGGAGCTTGCTGTGCACGACGTGTTCGTTGCCGCCGGTGCGCGACTTCTACTCGAAGCCATGAGCCAGAAGGCATTGGCACGGATGGAATCTACTTGCGAAATGTGAAAGGTAAAAATGCAGTGCGACCGGTTCGAGCGTTTGTTGAGCTGATGCTCGGCGACCGTGCGCTGGAGCTCGCCCTTGAAGAGCTGGTCGAGTGCATCTTTCTCTGTGGGCGCCTCGACCTGCGTGAGCCCACGCACGTACGTGCCTCGACTGTCCTCGACGACCACATAGTCGGCGACGTCGAGATCGTCGTCGTGCGGCGAGAGCAAGTCAAAGATACGGTCGTTGTAGATCTCCATGTACGAGACATGGACCGTCGACTCGATCTCGATGCGCGCGTCCATCTCTTGGTAGACCTGCGCAATCGCGCGCGGTGCAATGCCGCGGTGCTGGTAGTTGCGCGTGTCGCCAATCATTGTAAACGTCTTCCCGGCGCCGGTTTGGCCGTACGCGAGGATCGTACCGTTGATGCCGTCGACGATGCTACCGTGCACAATGTCCCGCGCAATCGCTTCGTACACTTTGTCTTGGCCGGCGTTCTGGAGTACTTGGTGGAACTTGAACTTCCACGCTTCCTTCTTGTTGGACGGCCCTGTCTCGGCCTTGGTATCGCTCAAGTCGATCTCGATCGTGTGGTCGTCCTGGTCGATGTTGATCTGGTTGGTCGCAAAGACCGCGGTCGGCCGCGCGCGGATGATGACCTTGACGCCATTCTTGCCCATGCTGTGCGGACCCGCAATAAGATCTTGGTGTCGGCTCGTGAAGCGACGCAGCCAAAGGGCAACGTCGCATCCGGCATCCGGATACTACGGTCCAAACGAGGGTCGACAATGTCAAAAAGGGGTATTTGTCCCAAGAGAGGGACCTTTTCGACAAAAAGGGTACCGCAATCCCAAACAACAGCACGCCAGACAGATGCAACTCGTACGGTGGCTGGGCCTGGTCGTGGCTGTCATCGCTGCGCGCGAGGCGCCGACCGACGAGACGTGTGCGCTCGATGCGCATGGCCACACTAGCTGCGCCACGCCTGCGGCGATGCTATCGGTGGAGATTGGTGTTGGCTGCAAGCCCAAGAAGCGCCGGCAAGTGACCAAGGCCGCCAACGCCAACGTCGGTGCCAACTGCGGCGAAGACGCGTACTACGTGAGCTCGTTTGCGCATCCAACGTATGTGAGCTTTGGCGTGGCCGACGGTGTCGGCGGCTGGACGGAAAGCGGCGTGGATCCGTCCGCGTTCTCGCTGGCGCTCGTAGCCGGCGCCAAGGCGTCGTTCGAGTCGTCGCCGCGCCTGGACCCGCTCGCGCTCATGGAAGATGGCTTCCAGCATGTGTTGCGTGGCGGCGACGCCAATCCGGGCGGCTCGACTGCGGTGTTTCTCGTCCTCGACCGAAAAACCGGCGAGCTCACGACCGCGAACCTCGGGGACTCGGGCTACCTCCTCATCCGGAACGGTCGCGTCGTCTTTCGCAGCGTGGAACAGACCTGGGCGTTCAACGCGCCGTACCAGCTCTCACTGTACCCTTCGTGGATGGAGAGCCCGGACGTCGACCCGTACTCACCGGCCAGCTCGTTCACGACCCGCCACACGATCCAAGCCGGGGACGTGATCATCATCGGCTCGGACGGGCTCTTTGACAACGTGTTTGACGCTGAAATCCTCGACGAGTCCATGCGCTTTGTGGGCCCCGTGCTCGCCAAAGCGTTGTCTCCGCAAGCGCTGCGACAAGCCATGATTGACGTGTCGTACTCGCTGACGATGATGGCCAACGCCTTTGCGCACGACCAAGCGCGCGAGTCGCCCTTCTCCAAGCTCGCGCGCGAGGGTTACGGGTACCAGTTCAACGGCGGCAAGGTCGACGACACGACGGTCGTGGCCATCTACGTCCATGACCACATGACGGAAGCTTAGCGCGTGAACTGCAGTTTACACCGCGTTCCGCGCCCGTGAATACTACTATTCCGTCGCTATAATGTCCTATTCCTCTTGCGTCGTCCTGTCCATATACTGCATTGCGATGGTCTGTAATGATATGGACCGTTCGGCCGGCGTCACCATGCATCTTCTGCCGTCCGGTGCGTCACTTGACGTCCTCGCCAAGATTCGCACCAGTACCGCAGTACCACGTTTCGCCGTCTACATTTTGCTTCTCCATATCTTTGCCCAGCGTCCTCACGTGCGTGCCACGTACGCACTTGTTCGTCGCTGATCAGCAAGACCTTGTCGTTGAAGACCGATGCCTTCGTCTCGGCCTCGGTATGCAGCATAGTGCGTCTCGTTCTACATGTTAAGCGTTGCTTCCCAATGATCATTTTCCATTTTGCCTCTTCTCGACTTTCCAGTCTTGCCGTCGCATTCGATCCGAGCTTCAGCGCAACTTGTATTCCGCTTCCTCTCGCATTCGTAGCAGCCCACGGAGACGTCCAAAGGTCACGCTGTTGCATGGTCGCTACACTTGCGTCCTCGGGTTGGTCAAGGGTAGGGTAGGGTCGGTCCAGCTACGTTGTTGGCGTCTAGGGTTGGGGGTCAATACACTGTTTATTGAGCCTTGCTAGTGCGGACCTGTGTGCCACTGTGCAAGCATGCATGCGCCGACCCCAAGACGGCTATGAGAGCACACGCCGGCGATGATTTGGTCCCCGCCTGTCTATAACGATCATCGGTTTCACCAAGTCGGTTTATGATGGCCGACAAGGACAAGACCGAGAAGGACAAGCGCCGGCCGTCCGTGCGCAAGACGAGCCTCAACAGCGCTGTACCCGAGAAGGCAACGAGTCGCCGGGACCTCCGCCGCGGATCGACGATGGCACGCATGCCGTCTCCGAAAAAGTCGCCCAAGAAGAAGGCCCCAAAAGCAACCGTTGAGGAGCTCGAGAGTCGTGAAGAAGTCATCAACATGATTCACATTCTCGAGACCGACACGGGTGAGGCGGCTCAGAAGCGTCAAATCCTCAAGCTTTTCGAGTGGTTCAAGGCGCAATACGCCATGCTGAGTGGCCAGCTCCGCGAGAGTTTGGCGCGCGAGCAGCAACTCATCGTCAAGGTACATGCGACTCTCGATGGCTTCCGTAAGCGGAGTGTGGCTGTAGTGCCGCGAGCTCAAGTTTGATGTGATGCTGAATGGTAATTGTCCTACTCGATACGTACGATGCCACTATGTGTGCTTGCTAGTCGTCAAGCTTCAGACCAAACTGCACGTCAAGGACACCCAAGCCGAGGGCCTTGGCTTCTTCAAAGAGGTAGTTTGCTCGTCGACATGAGAGGCGACATTAATGTACATCTCTCCAACATACTAGGAGTGCGAGCGCTCGTGGCACTCGATTCACATGGCCCAGGAGCGCGAGCAAGAAGCGCTCGCCATCATTAGTGTACACGGATCGTCGTCTCGGGCCCATGTCGCAACACAACGGACGTAGGACCTCCGGGACAAAATATCCCACCTCGAGAGCCAAGTCAAGGAGCTCCAGCGCCGACCATTGCTCGTCGAGCCACGCCGGTCGTCGATCACGCAGTCGGCGTCCTTGTCACAGCTGCGCTCGCCCAAGGCCGCCCCCGAAGCCGACCCGATCACAACGTTCAACGAGTGGAAAACACTCAACCGCGTGTGGAGCCCACCAAAGAGCCAAGATCGATCGACGGCGCTGTACTGGGGCAACTACACGGACAGCGGTGGTGGGCCGACGCCAGGTCCCACCACACCCATGGAGCGCGCCATGACGGCAGCGTCGCCCAAGAAGCGACCCGAGTGGTGTCGACACCTGCCTCGCGTCTAGCCTTTCGTCTCACGTAGCGAATGCGAAAAGACTGTCAACTTTTTAGTCCGCAATATCTTGCTAGGACTAAAGTCGTAGGTCAAACAGCGCAGGTAGATGCAGCTGGTAGAGGGCGTCGGCGACGCTGCAGCCGGTGGCGTTGAGAGATGTGAGCCCCGTGTTTCCATCGAGTGCCTCCACAAGCGTACCCGTCGCCGCCGACTGGAACGGGTTGTTGGACATATCGAGCGACGTGAGCGATCCGGAGAAGCGAAGCAGACTCGCTAGCGCGACATAGCCTTGCTTGTCCTTGAAGATGCCTGCCATGTTGCTCGATATATTGAGCGCCGTCAGCGTGCGATGAAAGGCGAGGGCCGAGCAGACAAGCCGGACGCCGTTGGGCTGGAGCCCCGCGCCAGCAATGCTAGTGGATAGAGGCAGTAGATGCAAAAGGCACTCTATCGTACTTGAGGTGCCGCAACACCGAGCGTTTGCTCTCCCAGCCTTGGACGAGCTTGGAGAGGCCGGCAAAGGACGGGCGGAGCGGACTTCCCGTGAGCTCGGTTTCGCTCACGTCCAAATACTCGATCGTGTTGTTGGTGACGAGCGCGAGCCCGAGCAGCTCGGCGCCACTCGGCCCGAGCGCATTCTTGGACAAACTAGCCAAATTGAAACTCAGAACTATCAAGTGGATAGGTACTGGCGGACGTGAGGGACACGAGGTGGCGCGACGTGAGCGCAACGTACGCTGAGAGCGCGTCCATGTGTCTCTGCGTCACATACGTCTGGGACCAGTCGAGCGACGTCACGTTGTCGCGGCACGCGACGCGGAGGCTCTCGGCGTGGTACGACCGAGGGCCGAGCGCACGCAATTTGTGCTCGAAAGTCGGGTCGACGTCGTAGAACGGCGTCATGTCGACGTCCGTGGCGGTAGAGGCGTCACGGAGCACGGACGCTGGCGGCGGTGCAAACTTCCACAAAGCGTCGTCGTCGGAATCATCGGCGTCGTCGGTCGATGGCATGATCTCGCGGCCAAAAGATACGATCGCGAAACGGCCTTTCTGTTGAAGCGACGCAGATGCGACGGCCAAAGGACGGACGTAGCGCGAGCCCGCGCGCCGAGATGGGCCGCCATACGATGCACACGCCGACAGAGCTCGTGCTCTTGCGCGGCGAGCTACCAACGTCGTTTGCTGGTGCGCGTCGGCGCCCCGACGTATCGCACCGACCAGCGTCGGCCGGACCAACCATGCTCCACGTGGTCGCGACGCCGGTGCGTCTCGCCTCGTTAACACCAACGCGATGTAATATACATAGGTGCAGGCGGCCATGCAGCAGCGACTGGTCTTGTCGCCGCGCGCCGACCCGGCGACGGCGGTGCGCAACACGACATTTTATGATCACGCCGAGTAATGCATGTGGTGTAGTCACCACCACTGGCGATGCGACCGGCGCGCGCTGCCTCGGCGGCACCCACACGCCCGCAACAGCAAGCCAATCCTCGAAGTAGACACCCTTTTTCCTTCTTAGTGACCGACGCATGGTTTGTCTTGCGTGGTGTAGACCTGCTGCGGCCAAAGAGCAGTACGGCCCAGCGCAAGCTGTTGCAGACAAGCCCAGACGATACACTTGGCACTACGAGCGATCGCACAGAACGCGACAACAACAACAACCACGACGACGATGCCAAGCTGGCGCCACGACCCCCCGCGGCGCGCCAGCCGCCGTTGCAGCTGCACGATGTTGGCGGCTCCAACAAGCGCTTCAAGATGGCAGCGGTGGTCATTGGCATGACGGCAAAGCTCGACCTTCGCCCCGATGCTACCGTCGCGACTCCCGAAGGCAATGATGACGACGACGCAACACTCCACGAGAGAATGCGGTCGCGTATCGCACCCAAGCACACACCGCGAGAGCAGCTTCGCGCCTACTTGGAGGCACCGTCCCAGAAAAAAAGCGACACGTTTTACTACGCGGTGCCGGCGCACCAGCTCCAGCCGTTCGCGCGCTACGACCCGTACACGCTCGTGCCTGTGCCCTTTGTACGACCCGCATCGTTGACGTTGCATTGATATATGTCTTGGACACTAGCACACTGTGTACGCCAACCACGCGCACATGACGACGCCCGAGCCGCTGCAGTTTACGAGCGACGACCGCATCATCGACACTCACATCAAGTGTGACTTCTACGTCGTTCATGACACGGGTCTGCTCTTCTACTGCAAGGCGAACGCGACCGTCGAGTACCAGTCCAAAGCCGAGTGGGACCGCGAGTGCCATGTGTTTGCAGCGGTCGCCAACATAGCCCTTTTTCAAAAGTGATTCTTTTTGTATATCACCAATCGATCGGCTACACCGGCCGTGACTAGGTACCGCGGGCTCAAGGCACTGGTGTGCTGGAAGCGCTACTACCGCCAGCACAAGTTCGCTGCTGCCCAAGACGCCATTGCCGACAAACTCTACTTTTGTAACCCGGTCTTGCATGCGACCATGGTGCACATTCGCAACAAACTCTTGCCATTCACGGACCTGACGCTCTTTGAACCGATCAACACCGGTGTACGTGCCCCGGCAGCCTTTGTCCACGCCCACGTACGCTATCCCATATTGTCGCAATGTGCAGGACAATATTGTGTGCGTGTTTGATAGCGGCTCCGCGTGGTGGAGACGGCGAGCCGTGTGACCGACCTCGCAAATGGCCTTCGCGATCTCCTCGCAACGATTGCGCGCGAATATTTGGCGCAATATTCCACCACCGAGTCGGTCATCACGCACGCCGAGACGTGCTTTACGTCTCGAAAGAGCACTGTCTTCCACGTCGACCAGCTCCGACGCACGTCGGGTCACCACTCGCCGCCCAAGCAACAAGACCACCTCTTCCCGCTCGCGCAACAAGACCACCTCTCTCTACCCAAACATGACCATGGCTCCCCGCCCAAGCAGCGCCGCCACCGACTCCAGTCGCTCGTCTCGGGCACCACC
The DNA here is from genome assembly GCF_000281045.1 of Saprolegnia diclina VS20. Classification (NCBI taxonomy): domain Eukaryota; phylum Oomycota; class Saprolegniomycetes; order Saprolegniales; family Saprolegniaceae; genus Saprolegnia; species Saprolegnia diclina. Next base: position 284,046 of record NW_008246103.1, on the reverse strand, counting down.
ACCGACGTTGATATGAACGCGATCCGCGCCGAGCTGCAACGGAACCGGTTCCGCTACCAAGTCAGCGAAGCCAAGCGCACGCATGCGCCAGCGGTCGACCAGGTCAAATGGTCGATAGCGGCCGTGAAGCGCGCGCGCTGCCTCGAGCTTGCGCATTTTATCACCCGCGTGGACTTTATGTTGCTCGACCTGTACCAAGAAATGGTCGTGCGCAGTGCCCACCACCTAGTGACGGTGCTTTCAACGGGATCGGGCGCCAAAGGCCCGTCGCTTTTGCTCTCGAAAGAGGCGTATATCAAGGCGTACCGTCGCTTTGACACGTTTGGCACCGAATCGATGAACACGGCGCAGCTCACACGCCTCTTGCAGTTTGTGTTTGACGGCAAGCTGCAAGGCGACGCCCTCGAGCATCGTGTGGCGGCGTTCATCGCTGTCTTTGACAGCAACGGCGACGGCGACATTAGCCTCGATGAGTTTTCGCATGGCCTCGATATCTTGCTCGACCAAGAACGCATGCTCGCCATCGATCCCGACTCGATGAGCGTCTTTGAAACCACACAAAAGGTGCGCTTTCGTGTGCAATTTCCTGCACTTTTTCTGCATTTTGCAGCAATTTTTGCAGTTTCTGCATGAAATGGCTTGGGCCAAGTCGATCTAACGCGGTACGATGATCTTAGGTCGACATGTTCCGCCCCGAGCCGCTGTTTGAAGTGGCCTTGAGCCTCGATGGCGACGAGAAGCTTGCTTTTACACCGCCGTTATGCGAGCTCGGACAAAGCGTATCCGCGACGCTCAACGGCTTCTTTGACGTGTGCGCCTACGTAACGCGGCTCGTGCAGTGCCCTGTGCTACTGCCGTATCTCACGTTTGCGTACCAAGTGCGGTCGACCGACGTCGGAGCGATGCCATTGGACGAAATGGAAGTGACGCGCGTGCCGTCGCTTCTCCACGAACGCGCGAGCCAAGACGTGGCGTTCGTCTTGGTCGCGTCGCAGATCGACGAGATTCTCAAGGACGCCATTTGCGCGGCAAACGCATACGCCAAGTGCTTTGAAAAGCTGCGGATGTCGCACGTCGTCAACAATGGCATCGACTTTGACCTTGTCGCATCGCAGCACCGTCATGGCAAGTACCCGCTCGCACTCATGCAAGCCGATATTGAGCGCTTCCAGCACGATGTACCTTCTCTTCACTCAGATGTTTTATCGGGAAGCCTAACACGGGCGATGTAGCAAGCCAAGCTCGACGACCTTGTCAAGCTTCAAGACGTGCAGGTATGTCGTCCATTCCTTCAATGTGATGGCAACCAAGCCGCGGTAGCTCATTCGCGTGCACACGCTGGGCCTCAAGGCGCAGCTCGTGCCATCGCCGTCGCGGTGCCTAGAAGAATACGCACGCGTCCTACCCATTTTGGCGGAAGCCAACTGCAAGGAGCTGCTCTCGTACATTGAAACAGCATCCACCAAGATCCAGCGGCCCGCGACCAAGACACTGGACGCATTCGTGACGTACCTTGTGAACCTCCAAGTACTTGGTTATCTTGTTGCATAAGAAGGACAACCATGGCTGTTTGTAGGAGGTCAACGAAGAGCTTTTGACCAAAGACCACGAAGCGGCACAGATTACATCGTACTTTGAAGTGTTGCGCATCGCCGGCTTTGCCGTGCCCGACCATACGCAAGCCGCATACGATCTCTGTGGCCCGGAGCTCTCGACACTCAAGGCCAACGCGACAACGTGCCTTGCGCGGCGCGACACGGACATTCGCGAGTACGCAGGCCTTCTTACGCAGACCGTGGAGCACGTACGTTGCGTATATATATGGTTTTGTATCAAGGTTTCCACTCGATACATTGCTAGTTGGACGCCAACATTGAGTATTTGGCATCCGAAGCGAGCGCGGACCAAGTGTGCGACGCGGCCATGGACGCGGAGAAGGCCCTTGCGTTTGCAACGCACATTCAGGAAGCGGCGCGGGACCACGAGCTCAAGGCGAAGCGTCTCGTGTACATTCGCGGTCTCTTCAACTCGCTCTTGCACAACGTGCTGCCAGCGAATGCGCTCTTCCCGTCGCTGCCGCCCTTGCTGCACGACATTTCTCTCAAACACGTACGACGACGACGATCGATGCAGCATTTCCAAACTCTGTCTGTAGGATGTGTGGGCGCTGATTGCAGAGACGGAAGAGACGCTCGCGCGCTGGGGCCCAAGCGCGCTCCAGGACCTCCCCATGAGCGAAATGAATCTGCTATTGGAGCAGCTCACCGACATTCTCGAACGGATGGTGGACAAGTACGCGCATTTGCCCGTGACGCGGCGGCTCAGCGAGCTCCACTCGTCGCTGGCGCACGTCGCCCCGATCGTCCACGATCTCTGCAGCGAGCATCTCGAAGAGCGGCATTGGCAACGCCTCGAAAACAAGCTCGGCGTTCACTTCGAGTACGAAGTCGACACGTTTGCAACGACCTCGACGGCGTCCGCGTACCGCCATTCGGAAATCTCGCTGTCGTACTTGATGTCGCTCAAGGTCGAGTCCGCCAAGGACGCGATTCATGAGGTGGTCCAGGAGGCCGTGACCGAAGCTGCGATCGGCAAGAGTCTGAACGAAGCCATCAAAGTCTGGGAGACCAAGGACATTCCGTTTCTGCCGCGGCTCGTCGACCACGACACGCGTGAGATCCTCGTGCTCGGTAACACATCCGACGTCCTCGCGATGCTCGAAGAGTCCGACGTACCATTGCAATATATCAACATTGGAAATGACTATGGGACTAGGTGCTCCTGCAAACGATATTGGGTTCGTCGTACATTCGGCCGATTCAGGCGCTTGCGCTCAAGTGGCGCGACGAGGTGGCCACCATGAATGATCTCATGCTGCGTCTCGAAGAGTGCCATCGGTACTGGGACCATATGGAGGTATATTTTTCTTTATTAGTTTCAACACCCAAACGTATCAATGTATCAACATTAGGTGTTTCTCTCGTCCGAATTCATGCGCGCGGTGCCCGAGCAAGCCATGACATACAGTCAACTGGAGAAGACGTGGAAGGCCTTAGTCGACAAGATCAGCCGAAATCCGTCGCTGCTCCGAACCGCGCGGGCGACCGGCGTCAAAGAGCAGCTCGCGGCGCTCAACCACGGGTTTGGCTCGATCTACAAGCTCCTCGAAGGGTACCTCGCGGTCAAGCGGCAGAACTTTCCGCGCTTTTACGTGCTCTCGGACGCCGAACTCGCCGAGCTCATTTCGCAATGCCGGGACCCGCGCCATATTCAAAAGTATCTGCACTGCGTCTTCCCGTGCATTGGGTACCTTGAGTTTGGCGCCGATGACAAGAGTCAAGACGTTGTCGCCGCGCATGCCCCGCGGCTTCCATACCCCGAAGTCATTGTCCTCGGCAAGAATCTCAAAGCCAGAGGGTACGTCGAGCAGTGGGTCGCGGCCGTGCACCGCCGCCTCCACGAGCGCATGCAAAAGATGATCCGGGACGCTGTACCGTTCTGGCTCACTACTCTCGACCAGCCACTCGAGTTTGAAATGTTGCAAGATACCGCCCTCCAGTGTCTTCTCGTCGCCCAAGACGTTGTCGTGTGCCATCACATGGCCGCCGCGCTCTCGCACGCGACAACGTCGACGTTGACCGCCATGTCGGCTGCCCACGGAAGCCGCATATCGAAGATGGTGCAAAGCCTCTCGGTAGTCTCACAGCACGCCAGCGTCATGGCGGCCACGCTGCTCTTGCAACACTTATACTACCGCGATGTCATGGCGGGTCTCAGTGCGTCCAACGGCCAAGACCATTTGCGCTATTCGGTGCAGGAAGACTCGGGTGACGTGTTTGTCGAGCTCTACGATGTCCGCGTGCCGTACGGGTACACGTACTACAACCCGACGCGCAGCACCCTTGTACTGTCGCCGCTCACGGCGCGCTGCCACCTCTCGCTCTTTGCGACGCTGCGGTCGTTCCAGGTACGCGGCATTCTTTCATAGGACAAGGTCGGACAACTGAGTCTAGTCAACGCTTATCTCGGGACCGAAGACGTCGGGCAAGACGACGCTGGTGCACATGGTGTCGCGGGCCGTCGGGCGCGAGCTGTTGCAAACTGTTTGCACGCCACTGATGCGCCCTTTGCAGCTGGAACAATTGCTGACGGGGAGTCTTCTACTCTCGGGCACCTTGCTCTTGCGGCACGTCAACGTTCTCTCAAGCTCGCTACTACAGTACCTTGCGCAGCTCATTTCCACCATTTCGGTGCGTGATATGTCAGCATGACATACCCGTGACATGACATACCACGTGTAGAACCATGCCATGGCCAAGCGCCACGTTATCACGCTCGACGACCGCGAGGTGCACTTTGGTATCGGTGCAAGCGTCGTGATGACGTCATCGTGCCTCGCATCGGCCGCGCATCGACCTGCTTTCGCAGCGCTCCTCGAGCGCACAATCTCGTTGCCCATCATCCCGCTTGAGATACAAGTGGCCATGCATGCGCTCTTGTACAGCCATGGCTTTGACGACGTCGCCGACGCCGCCCGGAAGCTTGCGAGCGTATGGCGCGAGCTCCAAGCCGTGATAGCGCGCGAGGCGCCTGGGCTCCGACATGTCGCCACGCTTGCATCTGCGCTGCAGGCCCTGCGACCGTTGGCGCTGCAGCGACAGAGTAACGCAACACTCGAGGAAGCCCACGGCTTGCAGACAACGCTACTCGCCTATCTCAACGAGCACGTGCTCCCGACGGCGCCCGACGTGCACGCCCACATGATAGCGTTCGTCAAGGCGCTGTGGTTCATGTCGCCGCCGCCCCGGCTGGTGGCGGTCGAGCCATTGACCACCGCGAATGCGAGTGTCCCCGACCTCTTTGCATCGTGCTTGCACCAAGCGTACGAGAAACACCAAGTCGTGCTGACGCCAAGCGTGCAGGCGACGGCGACCCGGGCCGCGACGGCGGTCGCTATGTTTCGCACGGTCGTCGTGACCGGGGCGCCGAAAACCGGCAAGACAACGACGATGCATGTAGTGGCCAATGCGCTCAACTGTCTGCAGCCAATTGTGCACGAGGTCTACCCGACGATGGCCAGCTGGGGGCTCGTCAAGCCCCACGATACCCGCTTTGTTCGCATCAAGCGCCTCTTGCCAGCGGTATCGCGTTGCATGATACGAAGGTGGATCTGGAATCGTAATATTTGTAGGCGCTCTCGCTCGATCGGCTGTTTGGGACGAGCGGCGACGCTGAGACATCGATCTTGAAGATGCTCTTGCACGAACCGGCCGACATTTCGAGCTGCCACTTTGTCGCGCCGCCCGACGATGGGCCCATCACGATCCAGAACGAAGCACTGCCCCCGTTCGTACAAGAGCTCTTGACCTACCGACAGCGCATCTGGGTGTGCTTGGACGGGGCACTCGATGGCCCGTGGATCGAGTCGCTTCTTGGCATGGCGTCGTACAGCAGTGCCGGACACCTCGGGCTGCACCAGTTCCCGCAAGCAACCAAAGGGGTGGTTACGTGCGAGCCCCACGTCTCGCTACTCCTCGAAGCTGTCGCCCTCGAAAACGCGTCGCCAAGCTTGATCGCCAACGTTGGTCTCGTGCACCTTCACGACGATGCGCTCCACCATCATTTGTTCCAAGGGTTCGTTCGGGGGCTCAACGCGCGCCCCGGGGTGCCATATATCATCGCCGAGACGTGTGCCAAGTACCTCTGCGACATAGCGTTCGTCGATCGGGTTCTCGAGTGCCAAGGACAAGGTACTCTCGCGTATCCCATGGGCCCTGTGCACGCGGTACAGAACGTCCTCGCCTTGCTGCAAGCTATGCTCACCAACCAGGCGGCGCTACCGTTCGACGCCATCTTTCAAGCGTCGGGCGATGCGATGTTAGCATACGCAACCAAAGTCGAGCTCGTGGTGCTCTGGAGTCTGCTGTGGGGCCTCGGTGGCGGCTTGGATGCCCATACCAAGCGCATGCTGAGCTCGGTTTTGGAGCACCACTTCAAGCACTTGGACGAGGCATGGCAAGCCAACGGGGCCAACAGTAGCCTCTACGACTGTCTCCTCGATCTGCCATCACAGCGCTTTCGAAAGTGCAAAGACCACCTCTTGGCTCCAAATGCGCTCCTCGATACACCGCTCTTTGCGGTTTACATGCCCCGGGCCGCGAGCACCTTGGTGCACGTGGCCGCCAAGCACGCACTCCGCGGCGGCGCCCCGGTGCTCGTGAGCGGCGCGCCGGACGCAGGCACGTCGTCGTGTGTCGTGGATCTGCTTCAGCGCCTCTCGGCGTTCTCCGCCCGCGGCCTCTCGCTGCTTGACACGCCGCTCGGACCGGTGACCGAAGACAAGACCCGGCTGGCCAACATGCGCATGAGCACGACGCTGCTCGTGTCGTCCATGGCCGGGCGCATGAAGCGCCGGCTCCAAATCGCAAAAGGTGATCCGGGGCGAAGAGACTCGACGTTCATGCTGTCGCGCAATGCATCGTCGGACGCGACGACGACAGCACTGGACGCTGGCAACGTCGTTGCTACGTGCTTTGCTCTCTCGTCCGCCACGTCGTCGGCCACGATCGAAGCGTACCTCGAACGGTGCTTGCAACGGGAGCGGCGCGCGGTGCTCGAACCACCGCCGGGCAAAACCATGTTGCTCTTTCTCGACGATCTGCACTTGCCGACGTCCAAGGTGATGTCCATTGTTTGACTTTGTCAAAATACGATAAGAATCCGTGTAGTATCCGTCGCCGCACGCAACGCTTCGGTCCACTCTCGACTGCCACCACGTCTACTTGGGCTCTGCCGTCGAGCCCCATACGATCGAGCACACACTATTGCTTGCGACTGCGCCGCTCAGTGTCACCTCGACGTTGACCGACATGACGTTGCCGGTGGCGCGACTGCTCAGTCGGTTCTTCCCGCTGGTACTGGACACCATGACGCCCACCGATGTGTATCAGGTCGATACAACATTGTCCAGTGTCCAATGTCGACAATTCATATTCGGTGTAGCTGGTGCAGCCACTCTTTGCAGCGCACTTTGAGCGACCGGACGTGCGCTACCACGTGTCGATTCGACAACAAGTCGGCGTCGTCCTGGCTGTTTCGATCGACTTGTTTGTCAATCTCCAGGCCAAGACACCCCACTTTCGCCTTCAGCACCTCTTGAGCTTTCTGCAGCACCTTGTGACGCCGATACCAAACACGATGGTGGACATTGCGAGTCTCGTGCGACTGTGGTGCCACGAAGCACAACGTGTGTTCTACGATGCGTCGCCGCTAACGACGACCGTGGCCAGTGAAATCGACAAGAGTCTGAGCTTGCTCCGCGACCGGACCAGCACGACAACGTTGCCCAACGACGCGATCTGGACGTACACCCCGCACGGATTGCTGCCGGGTGCCAAAGAGCCCGCCGACGTCCACGCCGCAGCCCGCGCGATGGCCCGTCGTCAGAGCTCCAAATCACTCGTGTCGACGTCGCCCGTGTCACTGCCACCGCCCATGGAGCCTCGCGATACGCATGTCTACGGAGAGCTTGCCACGGGCAGCGACGCGGTTGAAGCCGACATTGGCCGTCTTCAAGCGGCCTTGGCGCCGCACACCCCGCCGTCCTACGTCCTCACCCCGTCCGCGGTGCGGTGATTCTATCGACATCGATCGCGCTCTCATCCTGTCTTAGGTACTGCCACTCTTGCGCCTTTGTCGACTTCTTGGCGCCCAAGGACGTCAGTGCCTCTATGTGGGCGAGATTGGCTGCGGCAAGTCATCACTCGTGGCATCGGCGGCCCACCTCCTAGGGCATCGAATGTTGCACTACACGGCACGTGCTGCGATCTTGCTTGCAGTCCACCTCGACTGGGGCGTAGGGAGGCGACGAGAGCTGGCGGCACCTGCTGAAGTGCGGCGTGCGCTGCGCCGGCGTCGAGCAATGCGACGTGACGCTCGTTGTAGAACACAGCGTGCACATGTCCGAGCGCTCACTCGACGATCTCGTGCAGCTGCTTTTGGGCCGCGAAGTGCCATTGCTCTTTTCTGCCGACGACCAAGACGCCGTACGCACAGCCTGCGTCTCGTCCATTGATGGCACTATTGTACATAGATGGCGCGGCAGGTGCGCGACGACAAGCTCGCACACTTGACGCACCAGCACGCCGAGCAGCTCACCAGTCTCATTGGCGACAAACCGGAAGCGTCGCTCGAGCCAAAGCTGCAAAAGCAACACGACGCGCTTCTCAACGTACAGCACGGCGAGACGGACGACTTGCTGCGGCAGTTTGAAGCCAACGTCGATGTCAACCTCGCATCGGTCTTGCCCATCACCAAAGCCAACGGTGTCTTGGCGGGGATCTGGGCGGACATTTTGCGTGCGGCGCAGCGCAACCTCCGCGTCGTTGTCGTCGTGACACCCGAGGACCTTCGGCGTCTCGTGCAGCGCGCGCCCAAGCTCGCGACCGCAGTGCCCATTGCCACGGCGTCGGCGATGCCCCACCCGTCGGTCCATGCGATCTGCCGCGGCCACGTGGTTCGGGCGTGGCAACGCCATCAGTCGCGCGTCCTTCTCGTCGAGAAGGACGTTGAGGTCTTGGCCGCGATCGGCGCCATGTGCTACATCTCCGCCTCGGCAATCACTACGGGCGGTATGGCTTTACAAAGCATCGCCCTCTTTGCCCATCAGGTATTTGCTTCGCTCGAGCGCCTCTCGGCCGACGTGGATGCCCATGTGGTGCGACCCAAAGCGTACCTCGAGCTTGTCGCCAAGCTCCGTGCCGAGGTGCGATCCGCTCCACTGACAATTGTGTACGTATATGACGCTGCAGGTGGACCACGCCCAGGCAACCGAAGCGACACTGGTCGCCACGATGGAGACGACGGTCGCCGGCATCGCTGCGAAAAAGACGGTGCTCTCCACGCACCAACTGAGCGCGGATCAAGTATGTTCGTAGCCGACACGTTGGAGCTAAGAGACGCACTGTGCTTTGTAGTTGCGCCATCGTATGCGGGAGCAAAAATTGGACGTTGATGCGCATGTCGCAGCCACGAATGAGATGGACCACGCGACGCAGACCGATCTCAAGGACGCCCTCCGGACGCTGGACGATGCGAACGTGGCGGTTGCGTCCTTGGACAAGCGCTATATCACCGAGATCAAGTCGTTCATTCATCCGCCGCTGCTGGTGCACCTCGTGTTGAACGCTGTGTGTGTCCTCTTTGACGTCGACCCGAGCTGGGAGAATGCCCGGCGACTTTTGAGCGACGTCAACTTTGTCTCGACGCTCATTGGCTACAACAAAGTACGACGGGCTCATGTCGATAATGTGTATGGAAAGCAGGTGTAGGACACGGTGTCGGATGCGATTTTGGACAAGTTGTCGCCGTTCATGGACGACCCGAGCTTCACCAAAGACGAAGTCGTCAAGCAAAGTGTGGCCGCAAGCACCATGGTTGTGTGGATCTCGGCCATCTACGAGTACAGCCGCGTGCGCAAGCTCGTGCAGCCCAAGCTCGACCTCCTTGCGTCGTCGCAGGCCACCCTCCGCGAGCTCGTCAAGGCTTTTACCGAGTGCCAAGCGCAGCTCGACGCGGCCGATGCGGCGTCAACCGACCTCGAAACCAAGATTCAAATTGATATGCAAGCCAAGGTTTGCACGTCTGTAGTGAGCCTGTCACGCAGGCTGCGATGTGTAGAAAGAGCTGCAGGAGCACATTGAGAGTGCTCGGTATGTGGCCCGGCAAGGCGCGGCTGTGCTCTCGCTGCTAGCAGTCGAGACGGCTGCCATGACGGCTTCGCTGGATGCGGTACCGTTATCTCTGCTCCACATGTTGCATGAAGAGAACGCATAGATGCTCGAGATGGAGACGACGCTCTTGGTCGAAGCTGCGTTGACCGCCGCGATTGTTGTCTACATGCCCAGCGTCCATCGGGAGGCGCGCGTGACGCTGCTGCACCACTGGCGCACCGATGTCTCGGCGGCCTACCGCGTCCACCCGACGCTGTCGATCGTTGCCGACGGAGCTCCGCCGCCCTGGGCGCGCTGGCTCTTTGGCATTGGCCTCTTTCATTCGGGCGTGCACATGACAACCGCTGTCGCGCTGGCGCATGCGGTGAGTGTCGTTTTGATCACGAATCTGTCGACCGAGATGGACACTCTACTGCTCAATGTGCTCTCGGTTGACGACGCACCCAGCGTCGTGCAGGCGACGGCAAAGGAGATAAGTGCCGTTCTCGAGGCGTGTGCTACGTCGGGCGCTTCGGTTGTCGTCCACGATGTGACTCCGACAACGTTCCCGACCGTACGTGTGAGCCCTCGAAGACGGATGATGTTGAACTATCGCATTAGGTGGCGGATGCCGTGACGCGCGCCGAGGACGCGGCACGTAAGTGCCGCCTTGTATGCACCTCCCGTCTGCCGTCAGCCGCCTTTGGCGACTATGACGGACTCGTCGTCGACGCTGCCCTCGCGGCCGACACAGTCGAGGTAGATGCTGCTACTCGACAAGCATACACTGAGAGTGGTAGGCGATGCTGCTGGACGACATGTGCCGTGAGAATGTCGCCAACGCCAGTCGCAAGAGCGCCGGTTGCGCAACCCGCAGCCTTCAAGCCGCGATGCTCGAGCTCCGCGACGGACACGACAGCGTCATGCACCATCTTCGCGACATTGTACAACTTGTCCATGTTCAAAGTATCGGTATATACCCCATGACGTAGCTAGCAACCCTCAAGTTTACGGCCGCTGACATGGACAAGCTCAAGGACCTCTGCGCACACAATATGCGGATTCGGTCCGCGATGGCCGACGACGAAGCGGCACTGGCGACCGCCCTCAACGTGTACAAGTCGGCAGCGAGCCAGCGCTTGGCGCGCCTCGGTGCCCACGTCTTTGCGGCGCTGCCAACGCCATTGCCGCTGCCGCTCAACGGCTATCGCAAGCTCTACCTCCAGCTTCTGGTTGCTGTTGCATGTCGAAGACTGTCTCACAGCGTGCATAGGTGCCGGACAAGTGGCGGTCCCCGGAAGAATGGCTTGCGCTCGCTCTGGACCACCTCGCGCTCGCGATCGACGCCTCCGAATGGCCAGCGTTCCTATGGCGACTGGCACTCCGCTGGCACGACGACAACGTCCCACCTCGACCAGCATCTGGTGCTCTCTCGATACCGTCCACGGCCGCGTCGACAACCACAAGCGGACTGCGCAGCTACACGCAGCTGCAACTCAGTGTCTTCCTACCCCGCAGCCTTGCCAATGCAACGAGCCCGCACCTTCTCAAGCTCCTCCAAGCGAGTACGGCCGACGACCTTTTGACAGCGCTGCAAGAGCAAATGCCAGCGGCCAAGCGACGCCGGCCACGGCCAGAGGGCCACGACACGATCGAGGTGCTGAGTGCCTACTTGGTCGCTGCCTGTCCATCCGCGGTCCAGATGGCCCTCCTCTTGCAGCTGCTCTGGCCGTCGCCGCGGCTCGTGAGCTTCACAACCGAGTTTGTCGCGACAACCCTTGGGCTTGGGAAGCTCGAGATGCGGCTGCCGCCCACAGTGTGGTACCTGCAAGGGTCGTCGAAGGAGCTAGCGCCCTACTATCGCAGCATCGTAACACCCGCGCTCCCGACCTCGCGCTCCTACCTCGCACTCATTTTGGACATGACGACGCCGATGCCAGCGCAGCACAAGGCGCTGCACTCGCTTCTCCAGCGTCCTCCGCTCGCCGCGCCGGACGAGCCGTTTACCCTACCCGCGTTCGACTTGAGCTGGAACCAAAAGCTCCTCTGCGTCGCGTCCATTCAGCAGCTTTTGCACCTCGACGACAACACGCCGCTCATGCTAACGCAGTACAGCTGGCGCTGTCTCTACATTGCAGACCCCGACCGGCTGCACGCGTATACGCAGCACTACCGGCATGACGAGAGACTCGTGGGGGCACTCGCCCGTGACGAAGCGCCACCGGCGCCGTCGGCGATGGCCGATGCGGCTACCTTGCACGTGTGGCACCCAACGACGACCGTGCCTTCCACGATTGCACCGCATCTCTGGACGATGGCGCCACCGCGCGTCCCACCCTTTGCCCGGGCGCTCCGCGAGGCTGTCCTGCAGCTGGCGTCGATCCCGTTCTCGCCGCGCGTCGCCGACGGGCTTCTCGGGGCGCCGCTCACCGACGGTGCTCGTAGCACCCTAGGCATTGTGATCTGGCGCGTCCTCTGCAGCCTTTGCTTCTTTCATGCTGCGCTCCTGGTACGTTGCAGCGACGCGATCGTAAGAGCCTACGTGTCTGCTAGGTGCGACACGAGACGGTCATTGGCGCGACGGTCGACGTGGCCCAAGTAGATCCGAGCGATTTGACACTCAGCGTGCTCGAGCTTGTCGGACCGGTGCTCTCAGCGCTAATGCGACTGTATGCCCGGCGGCGCGACGACGCGCCCGACCCGTTTAGCGGCGTCGACTGGCCTCGCTTGCGCCAGCGTCTTTTACGTAGCGTGTACCGCCGCAAGTGCAAGACCGACCGCGGGTTAGAGCTGCTTGAGATGCTCTTGACCGAGGTGCTGGGCCAACACCTCGTGACGATGGACGCGTCACGGCTGCAATCACGCTTTCAGTTGCCGCTGCACAGCTTTTATGGGCTCTTTCACGATCGACAGGCGCTCTCGGCAGAGGACTATGTCCGTCTCCTCTGCGAATTCGCATCGACTGCGTCGTTCGAGTGGCCCGATGTTCGTGTTTGGGCCCCGCTGGCAACACCCAACGTGCACCACGTACTGCTATCGACCGAGCACCGCGTCCAGGACGACGTCGTGGCTGCGTTTGCCAACTTTCTGCACTGCCTCCAAGAGCGACTGCCGAGTCCACTCGTGCTCAAACTGCACCCGCGCAATGCGAGCAACAAGCCGACGCCGATGCGCAGTCTCTGCAAAGCGGTCGTGCGATTGTACCAAAGCGACATGGCCACGTTGACAGCGACACTGCAAGCGCTCGCACCGCCATCGGGTGTACGCTACAGTGAACTGCCCTCCCAAGCTACGTCGGACATGACGCTGCTGCTGCAAGACCACGTGCCATCGCGGTTCGCCATGCATGGCCTGCGCGTTGGCACCATGTCGCTTTCGAGCTACTTGGATGTGATGGAGCGCCACGCTGCGTTTCTGCAAGCGTGGTGGGACGAAGACCATGTCGAGTGGTACTGCCCGAGTGTGCCGTCGCTTGATGTACACCATGTCGTCTCCATGGCGAGTCTCTTAACGTTGGACTAGGAGCTACTCGAAACGTTCCTGCTCACTTACGGCGTGCAGAGCAATCGCGACGTGGCACAGGTCTGCGTCGTCGTCGACGTCTTTGCGGCCTCGGCATCGATCCCCAATGGGCAGCGGCGGTACGAGTCTATGGTCCTCACGGGGCTCACGCTCCTCAATGCGGCGCCCAATGCCGCGCTTGGCATTGACACGATTGCTGGCCACGAAGCTTCCGTCAAGCTGCTCGTGCATGCGGTCGAGACGCCGCCGACCGATCGGCGCACGATGACGTGCCCGATCCTTGGTAGCCGCGTCGACGCGACGGTTCTCGGCACAGTGCCTTTGGGCGTGTCGGCACCGTCGGTGGCGACGTGTCCGGTGCTCGTCGTGTCGCCATAAGATACAATAAACTTGTACTGTGTTGGACAATACGTGTGGATTGTAAAAGGTAGTAGTACGAAATGCGTGGTGTAGTGTACAGACGGCGAGGACGACGAGGGTTAGAGGTGCATGGCCTTGGGCATGACAATGGCCTTTTGGCCGAGCTTGTGCGGGCTCACGGCCGACACGATGTGCGCCGGCGAATGCGCCTTGGGCGCCTCGTCGTGCACGTCGTGCTTCTTGCGGAACGCTTCCTGCTGCTCGTCCGAGATGGCCTTGGGCGTGTCCACCGTGTCGTACGAGTTGATCGAGAGCGACCGCGTCCGGATGGGCGCGACCGTCGGCGCTTGGTGCTTGCCGATCGGCGCCGAGTCAATGTCGCTCGGCATCTTCACGGGCGTCTGCGTCTCCATGTTCCGTCTTAGTCGAAGCTTATTGCAAAGTGCAATCTCGGAAACGTCCCCGGGGCTCCACGCACACTTGAAATTTGTATGCAAGTTGCACCCGTATCTTTCGTTTTCTCGGCGCCCCGGGCCGCGCGAACCGTTTCGTGAGGTACAAAATAGTGTTGTTTTGTGCCGATATTGACGAGACGCTGCAGAATCGTGTCGCGATCCTCGCCCGTACTTGCAACGCCTTGTCCTTTCAAAGTATTTGGGCAATACGTAGTTCGGCAAGGCCAACTTCCATGTCGTTCAAGGACGGCAAATAGGCGTGCGGTTGGCGTCGAGATCGAACAAATAGTGTGCGTTGAAGATAGTGTTCGAATCTTGGATGTGGGTGCAAGCTGGATGTCGCACACTATTGCGCATCTTGCCCTGACGTCACACTATTTCTAGAAAAGGTTCTCCGGATACAGCAGGTGGCACAGTATCCGGACAATCGAGGCAGCGATGGACCAGATCGCGCAGCTCCAGGAGGACATCCACAAGCTCAAGAAGGTCGTCGATGGCATCTTTGAGAAGATGTAGGATGCTGCTGGCCGTGACCTTCGTGCTCATGCTCGCGACGTAGCGAATCGGACAAGTGCAGCGCGGCCGATGTCTATGGTACGTCACGACGACGATCGTCGCCATGCTCATGCATCCCGTCGTAGCCGACAAGGACAAGGCCATCGAGATGATCAACCGCCTCTGTACCAAGGTATGTATGTGTACATTGCCTGCCACGCGCGCCCACCGTGACAATTTAGATGGGCGAATCTGACATGCTCGACCTCACCACGTCGCCGGCCAAGGACATTGGCGCCGACGTCGTCCAGGTTTTACGTCCGACGTCCTACCACGTATCTTACGCATGGATGCAGGAGCTCAAGGAGAAGATCGTCAAGCTCCAGAGCGAACGCATGAGCCTGCACCGGCGAACCGAGGCGTGCGTCAAGGGTCTTTTTTAGCTCGATAGCAACACCAACAACACCAACCTGTCTATGTCGAGTGGCATGTGGCGTCGTCTTCGCCCCGGTACTAGCGACGGGCGTAGCGAGGTTGGTGCGTCTCGCCTTTGGCGCTTGCCCATAAATCTGCATGCCAACTGCACATCGCAAGAGATACGCTACCGCGACTAGGACAAGCAATGCTGTTGCTGCTCGCGGCCATGGCGGCGGCGACGCTCGTGCTGCCTGTCCCCCTCCACGCCGGCGCCAGTGGATTTCTCAAACGACGTGTAATGGGCCGTCGGACCATGATGCAATCTCCGTTTCCACCAATCGGGCACGGCCGCTGAAGCTCAATTGAGCGCGGATTATTCGGCGAATGAATCGAGGTCTCTATGCAAGTGGCTATAGACGCGGCGCTGTGTCCATTCGCAACTCAATTCTTGAAGCCGCCATTGAGTTTCAACAGGACGAAAGCTTGCAGTTTGTATGGCGCGTATCCGGATTGAGCAATGGGGACGGCCGATGCAGGGGCGGTTGTCCGGATACGGGGCGCAAGAGCCAAGGTGAGGTTTACAGTCGGCAAATCCAGTCAATCACTTTCCTTGTTTATCGACGATGCGTGTGGTACAGATCCTCCAGCGCAGCGGCCGCGTGCTCGGCGCCCGCTCCACCGTCGCCGCCCGCGCCTTCTCTTCTCTGCCCGACCATGAGGTCGTCGGCCTCCCGGCCCTGTCCCCGACCATGGAGATGGGTACGATCTCGGCGTGGTTGAAGAAGGAAGGCGACAAGATCAGCGCCGGCGACGTCATTTGCCAGGTCGAGACCGACAAGGCCGTCGTTGACTTTGAGGCCCAGGACGACTCGTACCTTGCCAAGATTCTCAAGCCCGAGGGCACGGCCGACATCAAGGTATGTGCGACGCGACGCGGGGACATTTGCGAGGGATGCTGATGGAATGCGTAGGTTGGCGAGCCCATCTTTGTCACGGTTGACGAGGCCAGCTCGGTCGCGGCCTTGGCCACGTTTACGGTCGGCGCCAACGCTGCGCCGGCGGCTCCTGCCCCGGCTGCGGCCGCGCCGGTTGCCGCGGCGCCTGTCGCTGCTCCCGTTGCTGCTGCTCCTGTCGCGACGCCGGCGCCGTCGACAATTGCTGGCCGTATTGTAGCTAGCCCGTTGGCCAAGAAGATTGCGCGCGAGTCGGGTGTGACCCTCGCCGGCGTCTCGGGCTCGGGCCCGTTGGGCCGCATCATCCGCGCGGATGTTGAAGAGGCGCTTGCCCGCGCCCAGTCGCAGCCGGCGGCCGCGGCGCCTGTCGCCGCTGCGCCGGTTGCGGCCGTCGCGGCCCCGATTGTCCACGGTGACTTTACCGACGTCCCGCTCTCGGCCAAGGCCCAGGCGTTCGCGGCGCAGTTGACGCAACAGAAGCTCGACGTGCCGCACTACCACTTGACGATCGACGTGACGCTCGACAAGCTCCTCTCGGGTACATTGCTTCCTCCATCATCCTTCGTCATCCAGCAAAGCCCATGCACATCATCTGTAGCGCGCGACCTCTTGAACAAGACGCGTGGCGAAACCGAGCAGCTCTCGGTCAACGACTTTATCGTGCGCGCCGCGGCGCTGACGATGAAGAAGATCCCGGCGGCCAACTCGGCCTGGATGGGCACCTTTGTGCGCCAGTTCCACAACGTCAACATCAGCATGATGATGTCGGTCGACGGCGGCGTGCTCGCGCCCGTCCTCCGCGACACGAACCTCAAGGGCCTCGACGGCCTCAACGCCGATGTCCGCGACCTCGTCGAGAAGGTCACGAACGAGCACTCGGACTTGGCCGACGACGACTTTGAGGGTGGTACCTTTACGATCAGCAACGTTGGCATGTACGACGTCAAGGCCCTCGCGGCCATCGTGAGCCCCAACCAGGCGTGCTCGCTTGGCCTCGGCGTCATCTCGAAGCGCGTCGTGCCCAACGACGACCCGGACGCGACCCAGATCTACAAGTTTGCGACGCAGATGACGGCGACGCTCGCCTGCGACCACCGTGTCATTGATGGCGCGACCGGCGCCCAGTGGCTTGCGTCGTTCAAGGAGCTCGTCGAAGACCCCTTGCGCATGATTCTCTAAGTACATTTAATAGACCAAGTCACGCGTACGCGTTGTCGACACATGTCCTTGGTGGCGGGAAGAACGAGGGAATCCCCCATCGCCTTCACCTCGCTTCATCGATCTCGCAGGGACTTCCCCGCCGTATCCGGATCCAGCGTTGGTTGGTGCTTGTCCAGACGCACGCAACTTTACATGCCGCACCGCCGACGCAGACGCAGCAACAGTCGACCGGACGCTGGCCATGAATGCGCTCGCACAAGACAGTGCATGTGCCGTAGCGCGAATGGCGTTTGCAAGCCGCGTGCCGGTGGCCATTGCGCCGGAAATGCCTTGTTGAACTGTACGTTGGGTGTATTTAGTGTATCGGGCCGGACCATCTTGATATTGGCGCGTTGAAGTCGACAGCATGACCGACGACGTGGTCAAGGACGAGAACTGCGAGCGCAAGGCGCAGTGGCGCGTCACGGTCGACGACGTCCTCCTGACGCAAAACTTCTTTGGCCTTGGCGAGAACAGCACGGGCGGTGCGCTCTGGGACTCGTCGCTCGTCCTCTGGGCCAAGCTCCGGACAATGGCGATCGCAAGTCGCACCGTGCTCGAGCTCGGCTCGGGGGTCGGGTTCCTCGCCATCAAGATGGCATCCCAGGGCGCTCACGTCGTTGCTACCGACGGCGACATTGAAGCGATTTCCATCTTCCGCGACAACGTTCAGCGCAATGGCTTGCCGCCGATCCCAGCCCACCACTTGTCTTGGTTGGCCATCGTTGCCTCCACGAACGCGCCTCGTATGTCATTCTTTCTCTAGGGGTGACGCCGCGTCGCTCGCCGCCTTCCACGAGACATACCCTTCAACGTCGTGGGACTACCTCGTTGGCGCCGACTTGATCTTCAACGCCGACTACCACGACGCGCTGCTGGCAACGTTGGTGGCTGTCGTCGTGCGCCCCGAGACGCGCGTGTTGCTCGCCTATCGCGTCCGAGACGAAGACAAGTACGAATGCGTTGACGCACTTACCTCACTACGTCCTGACTACTATTAGGGAGGCGATGTTTCTGGAGAAGGTCCAAGGTCCATTTGTACTTGTGGAGGTACGCTTCCAGTCTAGTGATGGCGCAACAACCTTGAGTTCTAGAGCGAAGAGGTCGGTGAGACGGGGATCGTCTATGTGGAGCTTCAAAAACGTACGAGTACTCGTAGTACAGAACAATAATGCAGACAATTCTGTGCAAAGAATTATGCAGATTCCACTCTTATCGTGCGTGGATGGTTGGTCGTCACTGGACGGTCGGCGTTGAAGACGAAAGATCGCGCGCCACTTTGCACAACAACTGCGTGCACAAAGCGTTTCGCGAGTCGGTGTCGCAGGGTGTCTCGTCACAAAACTAAAGACCGAAACGAACTCGTCGATGCGGTCGAGGACTGCGGTCGCACCGTCCGTGGCCCAGGCGCTCATGCCAGAGACTGCGCATCGACGTGCGTTTGCGCTTCTCGGGGTGCTGTACGTGCTCGTTTCGCTCAGCGTAGGGCTCTGGTACCTCTCTCTCCTCGCGCCGAGCCTCGCCAACGACTTTTGGTGGGCGGGGTATGCGCCAACGCGCCACGAAGCGTTCCTTGTCGACGTGATCAACGCGCAGCTAATGCTCACCCGTGCAAATGCCCTCGATGTGTACGCCGCCGATGCGACTGTCCACAAGCGCTACGCGTCACCGACGGCAACCACGAACGTGCCGCCAACGTACGCGCGGCGCATTCTCTTGAGTGAGCTTCAATCGATCGAGTACGCGGTGCCGCAGCTGCGTCTTCTCAGCGCGCGCTGGTCCATGCGCATGTGCGTACAGCATTGCTGGGTCGACTTTAACAGGACGTTTCAAGTCGCCCACACGGAAGCACGCCAGCGCCGGTGCGAAGACAAGTATGGGACAAACGCAGCGGTCTACATGGAAGCCACATTGCGCAATGTCGTGTGGACCGACTATGTCACCGTCTGGGGCGGTGAGAACGGCCCATTTACCGTCGCTTTGGAGCTCGCTCTGCAAGAGACCAGTCGCGGTCAGTCCTTCCTTTCCAGCGTCGCGACGGCGCGCGCGACCACGTCGGTGGCCGACGAACTCGCCTACTGGCGACGCCATGCGATGCGTTCGTTTGAGCTGCAGTGGCAGAACCGGTATCGGCCGGGCGTGAGCGAGACCATGGTCCTGCAGAACGCACTGGGGATGCCACAGCTTCTGACGCTCAAGGATATCCCGCAAGGCGCCGGGCCATGGACGTCGGTGATCCTCTTTTGGCTACCGCTCAACGACCTCTGGCAAAATCAAGTGCTCAACCGCAGCCTCATTCGAGGCTCGTCGCGCTATTTTTTGGCCAACATCTCGGCGGACTTGCCGGCTCTCGACATCGAGGTCATGCACGGTGACACGACGGTGCCCGGGCAGTTTGTCGCTCAAGCCGCTCAATTCCGTGCCCTCATTGGCCCTTTTCAGAGTATTGATTGCCTTCATGTTGCTGTGCCACACTCCCTTTTAACGGCGGTCGCCGCGCTTCGCGTCGCGTCGGCCAACGACGTAGCTGCTCTGGTACCGCCGACAACACCCATTCAACTGCTGCCACTGACATGGCACGGCCACAGCTATTACGGCGGCAGCCCGCTGTGTGTTATGTTGCCAAACACGTCGTACGTGCAGCAGTCGTTTGATTTTACGAACGACTGCTCGTCGCCCCAACCGCTCGAAGTCGTACTTGACCCGCTCGCGCTACTGGTGGCACGCGTGGCCAGCGCCACTGCATTCTCCATCGAGACTGCGTGCGCTGCGGCAGCGCCTTTGTCGGTACCCACGTGCAGGGCCGCGCTCCAGAGCGTCGATGCGCTCTATGTCAAACACGTGGCAACCGCGGATTGGCCGGCCGCGCAACACGATATTGGCCTTGGTGTTGGGCTGATGCAATATGCCACGACCGCGACTGGCGCATGGCGCGTGCTTCGACAGCCACTACTGGAGCCGAGCTTTGCTTTTTTCGGCTGGATGTTTGTCACCGACTGGGCGCTGGGGCGTCGAGAAGTCCTCTCGTTCCAAGGCGACGTCGACAGCGTACCATTGATCTCGAACGTCGAAGCGCCGCTGGTGTACACAACAGGCACGCAAGAGCTGCAGACAGCCACGCAGATTCTCTTCTACCTCGTTGTCGTCACGTCCATCGTCTTGACGAGCGTCGGCGGTGTCGCGCTCGCGTATGCATGCTACGCGCGACGGGGCTTCCATGGCGCCAACCTCTTTGTGTTCAATCGCGTCACGAGTGCGGTTTGGCTCGGTCGGCCGCTCACCTTCTTGCGCGCTGCCTCGGCGACACTCCTCCTGAGCTCTGTGCATACCTCGCTCGAGACGTCGGCGGCGGGCACATCGCGCTTGGTCGCGACGCCACGCCACTGTATAGTCGCGGCCGTCGTTGCCGGTGAAGCTACATGGCTCACGTACGTTCTCAACGATCTTTTGGTTCTTCTCACGCAGCAACGTACGCGGGAGTCGAGCTTTTTTGCGAGCACGCTCGCGTGGGGTGTCCTCTTCTTGCTCGACTTGATCTCTCCGATTCAGGTGACCGGCGTCCTCGACCGCCACTGCGTCGGCACCAACATGGACTATTCCGTCTCGTGCACGAGTGGGGTCCTCTATATGGGCAGTTCGACGCGCGTAGCAGTGATCGCTACGATCCAAGTCGGAAGCGTCCTGCTTTCGTGGACGGCGCTGACGCTCTGCTCGCCCCACCGGCCCATATTGCCGGGACCACTGCTCTTAAATGGACTAGCCGACGCCGTCTTGACGCTGGCCCCCGGCTCGTCGTCAGAGCAATGTGCGATGGACCATGTCGCATGCGTCCTTGCCGGAGTGCTCCCGTTCCGTCTACGCGGTCTCAAGTATCTGTTCGACATCAAGCTCTGGGTGCTCGTCCGAGACACGCTCTCGACGTCGCCGCAGGTCGTCGTCTTGCCACGTCCGACGCTGCGCCAACGCACACCCGTCGATGGCCCCGCCCCGACACTCATCGAGCTCGTGGACAAGCCGTCCGTTCGATGGCGTGTTGTGCGTCGCATTGTCGGGCTCAGCTATGTCGTATCCTCGATTGTGAGC
The DNA here is from genome assembly GCF_000281045.1 of Saprolegnia diclina VS20. Lineage (NCBI taxonomy): Eukaryota > Oomycota > Saprolegniomycetes > Saprolegniales > Saprolegniaceae > Saprolegnia > Saprolegnia diclina. The sequence continues at coordinate 262,851 of NW_008246103.1, read as the reverse complement.
TCGATCTCGTATCTCAGCATCTCGCAAGTGAACCTCTCCAACGATCTGTTCTGGGCGAGCTTCAACAGTACGGGCGCCCACGCCTTCTTCGCCAACTGGCTCAACGAGCAGCTCATGCTTGGCACGACAGCGGTGCCCGCGCTCGAGTTGACGGCACCGCGCGTCACGCTTCCAACATCGTTTGCTGCAGCGTCGACGGTGGTGACGTCGCCAGCCAACTATGGCGCCCACCTCCAGCACACGCTGCTCGATTCGATCGAAGCGTCCATTGGCGGTCTTCGTCGCTCAAACGGCTGCAGTGCGCCCTGGATCTTTTCGCCGTACTGCTATCTCGACTTGGAAGCGCGATGGGAGATGGCCAACTCGGCCGCGCGGCAGTGGCGCTGCCGCACCATGCGGTCGAATGGCGCCGTGTACCTCGAATCCGTTCTTCGCAATACAAATCTCGCGTCGCTAAACGCGTGCTGGGGCCAGCGTTTGGAGACGGCAATCCTAGCGGACTTGCGTCGTTCGTCGGCCGGCCAAACGTGGATCGACACCACCTTTGACGCGTCGCTCTCGGTCGAGGATGAAGCGGCCTACTGGCGCGCACAGGGCCTCACGCACTTTAGAACACAGTGGCAAAACTACAAGCGCATTGGTGTCCAGAGCAGCTACTCGATTGGAAATGCATACGGCGTCACGTACCCGCTCAAGCTCGCTTCGCAAGAGACAACGTACCGGCTTGGAATGCAAACGTCGTTCAAAATGTACTGGGCACTCGCCAACGATCTGGACGCCATCGATCGCAACACGTCTGGCATCGGCGGTTCGAGCCTGCTGCGACACAGTGCCAACTACGCCTTTGCCAACACGAGCTTAGCTGCTGTGTATGCGCTCAACGGGTCCTTGCCACTGCCATTGCCTCGGAGCTTGTCGCTGACTGCCTCGCAATTGGGGCCCTTTGGGTCCATCGATATGCTGTACGTTGCGCCACCGCGGGCACTGCAGCGCCTTGTCGCGACGATCACGGACCGCACGCGCACGTTGCTCGCAACTGACCGTGCCGCCAAAGCCGCGTATGATGCTATCACGCCCCTCGACGCCTCGTACCCGGTGCCCAGTGCGTGGATCACCGCCAGCTTTGCGGCGTATGGCAGCTCACCGCTCTGTCCCGAGCTCAGTTCGGGGCAGCTCATCTCCGTTGGGCTCGTCAACTTGCTCTCGTACGATGCGACGTGCATGGCGCACTCGGGCATCGTGTCCAAAGTGCAGCCGACGCGCCAACAGTACATTGTCAGTGCGCTTCTCGCGCAGCTCGCTATGAGCGACAACTACACTGCCGTGTGCCGTCATGAGCCGTCGTATCTGGCGGCGTGTCTTGTCTATCTCAACGCGACGACGTCGTTTGTGCACACCAATCTGAACCCCTCGGATTTGGCGCCAAACGTGCTGCAAGTGCGCGACCTTGTGCGCGCCATGAACGTCTCGTTCATGCTGTTTACAGCGGCGTCGACGGCAGGCGCGCCACTACAGCTTGTGACGGTCAACCTCCTCGACGTTGACGAAGCGGGCTTTGCGTTTTTCGCTTATCTTTTTCTCTACGACTGGGTCGTTGGCATCCGACAAGTGGTCACGTTTCAAGGCGATAGCGGCGCACTCACGCTCATTACGGACGTCCAAGCGCCACTGAGTCAGCCGCCACAGGCGTCCGAGATACCGAGAAACATTGCCCAGTACTTTCGGTCTGGCGTGCTCTACGTCACGTGCGTCATGATGGCGATTGCCGGTCTCGCGACCCTGTACATGCTCGCTTCCCACGGACAGTTTGAGGGCTGGAACATGGCCGAGTTGGGTCGTGTCGGTGGCATTGTATGGGTCGGCCGTCCGCTGCTATTGCTCCGTGCGATGACAGCGCTCTGCGTGCTTGCGACTGCGACGATCGAGCTGACGTACGCGGGGTCTATGAGCGGCTTTGCAACGACCTACGATCCGTGGTACAAGACGCTTCTCGCCGCCAACGAAGTGACGTGGCTTATCACGATCGTCAACGATGTTCTTTTGGTGGCCACTGGCGATTACGCAGCGTACTATGTCACGCTCAATAGCTTTCTCGTCTACGCCGTGGTCGCGGTGATCACGCTCGTGTCGCCCGTGACACCCGCCGCGTCGATCGATTTGCATTGTGAGCTATACCAAATGGATGCGTTGGTCGTTTGTGACGCCGGCACAATCTATATTGGCCGCATTGAGCGACTGGTGTTGCTCTTGGCGACTGTGGTTGTCTCCCATGGTGTGTGCTACGTCATTGTGCGTCGTCATGCGACGCCGAGGACGCAGGTGCCGTCCCTCTTCCTCTCGTCGGGTGCCAAGTATCAATTTACGCAGACAGAATGGGTCCTGCATGACACCTACCACCTCGACCGAGCCTCGGCCGCCCTCGACGGACTCCTCACACTACGTGTTCACGCCCACATGATCTTGCTCGACATCAAGACGTGGCGGACTTTTGTGCTTCCTACAAAGAGTGCCGCAGACACTTCCATCGCCCTCGCGGCTGCTGTGCCGTTGCTCGAGTAGATACTGTCGTAGATCATGACGACATTTGGTTCTGGTCTCATCGATCGGACGTGCACTCAACTGGTACCGGCCTCGACTCTTTTGGTGGACATCGTCATAAGCCTCGATGCATAAGCCTTGAAGCACGAATCATATCGATTGCCAAGCTACCACAATTAATCACAACACGGTGGAGGAGTAGCTCAGGTCTAGCGCTCCGATGTGTTGGTTTTTGGCCCAGGCTCATAAGCTCCGAGCCAATCGTATATTACTATTATTGTAGTACCTAGGCCTTGCTAGTATTGGGTTACTACGTTGGCCCGCGATACGTATACAACTAACAGGAAGCACTCCAACTCGAATCGAGTTTTTTGCTCGTGGCTCCATGCCATGATTGCAATATTTCGTCGAACCAGAATGTGACCACACAACTCGCTTACAACAACACTTCTCGGACGACGCATTGCTCCTGCCTTTGCCTGCATGCTTGGTGTTCATTCGATCTACACGGCGTCACGCTCGCGCAGTTGTCGGCGTACTCAACGGCCTGTCTAGGGAGCGCCGCCGCCTTGATACAAGCCCCAAAAATTGCCAAGCGAGAGCCTGGCGAATGTGCGATACTATTACTCAGATGGGCTTGCTGGGGTGCTGTGTGGCCTGTCGCGACTCGCTGGCTGTCGTCGCTCAGGAACGTCGTCGGTGGAGAAGGCGAACGGTCGAGGAGGCGGGCGGTGCGACCTTGCAGGGGCCCACTTCAACTTGGCAGGTTATCCGGATTTTTAAAAAGGTATGACTAGATACTTGTATGGTTTCATTATATTGGAGTGGCCACACTTGATTTTTGTATACCGTTGAAGCGCAATATTCCTCGCCGCACCGTATCCGGACGCGACCTTGACAACCTCAAGCCACTTGCGATTTTCCATCGGCCATGGACATCTACAGCCCGCTGCGCAGCACGTACGGCTCGAACCCGACCGAGAGCCTCTTGAGCCGACCACCGCGGCGCCATGCCCGGCGCATGGCCCTCTTCCTCGTCCTCAACGCGGTCGCGATTGGCGTTATGTTCGCCATGGGCGTCGTCATGCACACCTCGATGACGCGCTACGACACTGCGCTCGCACACGTCCAAGCGCAGCACACGAGCTTGCAAGCGACCGCGCTCAAGCTCGAAGAGGCCTCGGGGCTTCTCAAGGCCGTCGACATTACCGACAAGATTCCGCAGTCGCATGCCGAGGCGCCAGCCCCGGCGTCGCTCGAGGCGCAGCTCGCCGAGCTCCGGCGCATGACCACGATCCTCGAAGCGATGCCGCACGCGATGTTGCCGACCAAGTTTACTGCCAAGTACATTACGCCGCACAAGAACCAAGTGCGGCGTGGCACGTGCTGGGACTTTGCAACCATCTCGTACCTCGAATGGTCGTACCGCCAGCACGGCGTGACAAAAGGCTTCTTGCACGAGGACGCGTACGTGGCGCTCTCCGAGCAAGCGTACGGCACGCGTGTCATCAACCTTTGTGCGGGCCCGATCTCGTCGCCGCAGCAAGTCGTGTGCCGGGTCGCGGGCGACGAGGTTGATACCTTGATACTGTTGCAACGCTGACATGTCTCGTCTAGTTTTGGAATAATTCGACCGAAGGCGGTGAGAGCTCGGCGCTCTTCTACCTCGAAGACGGACTCAAGGATGCCATTTTGCCCGAAGCTGTTTGCCCGTACATCGGCGACCACGGCCCGAACGACACAGTCTGTGACGGCATGGACGCTGCGCTCCGCACCAACCCGATCCGGTTTGAAATGAAGGTACACAAATTTTATCAAGACGAATATTGTGGACAAGATGTCTGCTAGCGCATGTATACCTACTACGACGACATGACGGCCAAGCGCGAACTCGTCAAGCAAGGCGCGGCCTTGGACCTGAGCACGTCGATCGCGTCCGTGACGCACTACTACCCGTGCATCGATGCCTTCTACGACGCGGCCCACTGCGCGCCGTCATCGTGCACGCTGTGTCCGGCGAGCTTGACGCAAACCACGTGCTGCGTGCCGCAGTTTAGCATCAAGGCGATCAACATGGAGGGCGAGTACCTTCATGACCACTCGATGACGTATCTTGGCGGTCACGGCATGGTACTATCAATCTATCAAGTTGTCAAATCTTGACATATGTGTGTTGTAGCTTATGGTGGGCTACAATGATGCCTTCTTGACCCAAGACGGCTACACCGGTGGCTTCATCTTGAAGAATTCGTGGGCCGACGGACCGACGCAAGGGTCGCACTCGATCAAGTGGTGGCTGCAAGACATTTCCGACTGGGAAGAGCGCATTTTGTGCCCCAACAGCCACAGGTATCTATCTCTTTTTCTTGTATTTGTTTCAAAAGACAATATTTGTGTCTAGTCCGATGAACTATTATGCATGCGGGAATGCGGCGGTTGCTGTCAACAATGCCACACCGTCGCCCAAGTGGCACGCGGGGTTTGCACCGTGCATGGAGCCCAAGATCGAGATGTTCGCCAATGTCTCCAAGCAGCCGCTGCACCTCGACTGCACCGCCGCTATGTGCTCTGCCAACGCCACGTACTTTGTCAAGAATTCGACCGACTATGGTGACAAAATGTACAAATTTTGCCTCTGGGAGCTCGACTCGGCGACCAACGCGACGCGTGATCTGTGCCTCAAGCCCAACCGCCTCGACGGGATCGCCAAGGAGCTTACACCGCGCGTCGCGTACCCCAACGACCCGGACCTCTGCGGCTTTTACTTCATGCCGTACGAGACACTACGCGCGTACAACGCCCGCTACAAGGGTCTCCGGATCCACAGCTTTGATATGACGTGGGCCGACTCGAGCTACGTGGCCAACAAGGCCAAGTTCCCGCAGTACGACTACACCCTGCTCGAGGCGTCGACCAAGAAGCAGCGCCGTGCCGACTTTCCGGGCCCATTCCCATTTGCAGAGCACATCAATTTTCACAAAACTTAATTTTGTCAATGTGAAAAAATGTCTTGTTGGCCGCTCAAAGGACATTAGGACATTTTACACAAAGGACAATATTGGTATTTGTGGCCTTAGGTTGCATGGCGATGTCGGTGCGCCTTGAACACGTGCGCATTGGGGAACGGCCCGTCAAACGAGACGTGCCGCTGGCGCTTGGTGGACCGCAGCAGCGGGCCATAGTCGTACTGCAAAAAGGCGTCCGCGTTGGCCGCATACGATTGCGGCGCCCACGAAATGTCAAAGCTGTTGACAAAAAATCCTTGGAACTGCGCGTTGATGTGGCGGTTGACGTCGTACGGGATCATGTAGAAGCCGCACAAATCCGGGTCGTTGGCGTAGACTTCGACGGGTCTATGGAAATATAGACAATAATTTCCACACAACGGCGACAAATAGCGTACTCGAAGACGTCGGCAATGGCGGCTTGCCGCAAGGGGGGCAGGCACATGAGCGTCGACGTGTCATACGACATGTTGTACTCGTAAAAGCACATGATGTACATGTGGTCGCCATAGTCGGTGCGATTTTTGGCAAAATAGACCAGCGACGGGTCGCACGCATCGGCGTCGATGCAGCGCAAATGCAGTGGCATCTGGTTGAGGTGCGCGTAGAGCTTCGAGTCGTCCGACAAGACGGCGTCGATACCGACAACGTCGTCTTCCTCCGAGGCGATGTACCAGCTGAACGGACTAGACATCAAATGAACTCGCGTCGTCGGTTGGAGAATGAGGTACTTGTAGCTGTTGGGGCACAGAATGCGCTCTTCCCACTCGGAAATGTTCTAGCCAAACCCAATTAGATCGAGATTTGCCAGCGCTTGCCTACCTGCATCCAGTACTGCATCGAATGACTGCCTTGATACCGGCTGTCCGCCCACGAATTCTTCACGATAAAGCCACCAGTGAAGCCATCGCGCGTCTCATAGAGGTCGTTGAAGCCGACGAGCAGCTATTCAACGCAATAAGAAATGACCGCGTTCAATCACAGTACCATGACGTGGCCGCCGTCACTGGCCATGCTCGAGTGGGACACGAATTCGCCTTCCATTGTCACGCTGCTGTCGCCGGTCTGCGGGATGCAGCACGTGGCTTGCGGCAACTCGGGCGGACAGAGGTGGCATGATGACGGGGCACAGCGTGGGTCCGTCACGAGGTCGCCAATGCAAGGGTAGTAGTGTGTGAGCGTCACCATGTTGGTCGAGAACGGCATGGCGCTGCTGCGCGCAACGAGTTGGGCCTTGATCGTCGCCTCTTCGTAGTACGTCTCCATCGCCTACGATTTGATGGCTGTACATGACAACATGTTTAGCTTCCATGCCCGAATACCTCGACTGTGAAGCGGAGCGGGTTGCTCGGTCGGCGCAAGGCAAGGCCGGGGCATTCAAGGTCGTGGCCCATCGTCGGAATGTACGGACAGACGCTGTCGGGGTAGACGGCGTCGTGGAGCCCGTGCTGGAGGTAATAGAGCAGTGGCACTTCGCCGCCCTCGGTGGAGTTGCGCCAAATCTGCAAGTGCAAAGTCAAAGAGTGCACGACGCTCGCCACATACATTGTCGTCGGCAATACGACACGCTTTTTGCTGGGGCGACGCGCTGCGACCGGTGCACATGGCCGCGACTTCGATCCCGTACGCCTAATGGCATGTTCAATCAAATCAATTACAAAACACAGGAGCATACTTGTTCCGAGAAGGCCACATAGTCGTGGGGTGCGAGCCAGCCTTGCACAACGCCGTGGCGCCGGTACGACTGCTCAAGGAGCCCAATCGTGCCAAAGTCCCAGCACGTCCCGCGGCCGGCTTGGTTCTTGTACGGCGTCACGTACTCGACGCTAAACTTGGCGGGCAAGCTCGGTAGTACGACCGTGCTCGTCATGGCCCTACCAGCACACGAAATTGAGCCTTCGCTGGAGAAGAGAGGACACGAGTACGTCGGCGAGGCGGCGACGTTGACGGCCGCGATGGTGCGGGCAGCGTTCGCTGTCGAATTGTGGAGGTCCCATCCGAGTAGCAAGAGAATCCCGACGTTCATGACCATGATAACCCCGAGTCCATAATGCGTGAGCCAACGCTTCGAGATCTGCAGGCGGCTTCGACGCAAAACGGGCAGTTGGTCCTGGGACCCGTACAGCGGCGCGTACTGAGACGACTGCAACATGACACAGCAAAATCGCTTATGCCGTACGCGCTCAGGAGCGTGCCACGTGGAACGAATTTGGCGCGAAATGTAACTGTCTCTGCCACAAAGGCGTCGGTTCCGACTCTCCCCCGATCGGGCGTTGTCCAACTTCAAGCGGGCAAGACGCCGCGACATGCCCCGCAGCGGTCGGTCGCCGACATGTCTGTAGACACGTCGTTGTGTGGGAAGGTACTACTAGTAGCCGCCTTGCGCCTCCAATTTGGGTGGTTTCGTGTCGACCGATCGGCATGTGGCGATTCGAATCGCCGCTTCTCTTCCCCGTGCAGCACCGCACTACTACTGGGACGTATACCCAGCGAGTCCCCAGCGCTTGTGTGAAAGTAGCTTGCAAAATCATGTCATGCTTTGATGCTTGGGTGCGCCCTGCTCTGGCTACTTTGAAGCAGCTGCTGCCAACTGAGAATCTGCGCTGGCGAGTCGTTTCGCCAGGTTAGGAGGTAGAGTCTGCGTGACTCACTCGCTATGTATACTCATGTGCTTCGTCGATGCGGCGCGCGAACGCCGACCGTGGGCTTGGCTGGGGCGTCGCAACTGATGCCAACGCGAGTCTCTCTCCTTTGATACTGATTTTCGAGAACATCGAATATGACAGGATAATCAATTTCAGCCAATGAGATGGACGCTTTCCTACGAAAGGCAGAGGTCTCCGCCAATCAGCGGCAAGGAAAGATCGTCGGTCCATGGCAGAGTCTCCGAGTCTCGACACCGTCGACGTGTCACTTTACAAGTCGCAGCGTTCTCCGCAGCTCACTCTTCAACCGACTTAGCATGGGCAACCCTCAGGTAGATCTCGTTTTGGCTATCTCAGATCTGATCCGTTTCAAACACAGTGTGCGAATCTGGCCAAGAGCGTCCTTCTCAAGCGTCTCGAGCGCCAGCGTTTCGACTCGGCCGACTGGGCCATGAACCTCGTACGTCACTCTTAATGCCGCATGGAGAGATTCAACGGTATTGGTAGCCCATCAACCGCGAGCAAAGCGACGTCGACGCATCGAGTAGTGTGCACGAGACCGACTCCAAGTCGAACACGGCCGCTTCGTCGCCAGTGACCCAGCGCGGCAAGCCGTAAACGTCCTGTCGCTTTCTTTATATATGCACGAATAGAATTCACACTAATGTACTAACTGGTCGACTTGTACTGAAGCGATATGCGCTTGCCAGCCATCAACCTCTGTGCCTGCAGGCATAATCCACGAGGTGGGATTCACATTTTAGTGAGAAAAAAGAGGCCAACCCGTCAACCGCGATCTGCAGTGTGCAGGGCGACGAGCACGACGCAAACATCGACTAGTTGGGCGGGCCGTCGACGACCTTGGCAAATGGGAAAGGGCCGTCAAAGTCGTCTGCGTGCTGGAAGGCTGTCGACTGCGTGAGGAGGTCGTAGTTGAGATGCGGGTACTTGGCCTTGTGGCGCAAATACGACTGCGGGTGCCACTCAATGTCAAAAGCATTGACATAAAAGCCCTGGAACTGCGCAATGTACCGGCGAATCGCCTCGTACGGCATAAAGTAAAAGCCACACCGGTCCGGGTCGTTGGATCGAACCTCGCTCGGCACGGGCCTACACCAAAGTTGAATCTCAATTTCAAACATCAAACATCAAAATTCGAAAATCGGCAACAACTCCAAAGTGCGGACAAAGCACATACAACGTACGTCAACGTTTTCGCAATGTCGACTTCGAGCATGGGCTTGAGGCAAAACGCGCGCGCCTCCAACGCCGGGCTGTACTCCCAGACGCACATGATGGTCATCCGGTCGCCCCAGTCGGTCGTGTTTTTCACAAAGTACGTCACATTCGCCGCCTTGGAGCACTGACGCTCGTCGAGGCACACCAAGTGCAGTGGCTGGTAGTTGATTTCCGCATACACCAGCGTTTCCTTGGAGAGACAGGCGTTGATGCCGCCGTTGAAGGCCTTGGTGCGGTTGAACGCCGCTTCGGTAGGCGGCGCCGTCGTCACACTCGACATGTTACGGGGTGCGACGACGGGCTCGGCGTCGTTGCCGCACTGGTACCAGTTGAACGGACTAGAGAGTTCTGGTCATCCCACGGATGTTTCAGAGGCCACGTACTTGTACGAGTTGGGGCACACAACGCGCTCTTCCCAGTCCGAATGTTCTTGCATCCAGTAGTTGAGCGAGTGGCTGCCTTGGGTCGGGCCGTCAAGCCACGAGTTTTTCACGACAAAGCCACCGGTAAACCCATCGCGCGTCATGAACGCATCGTTGTAGCCGACGAGGAGCTAAGTATCCGATGGCATACGATGTGGATACTTGGATAGAGACAATACCATCGCGTGGCCGCCTTCAATCGTCATTCCGCGATGCGAGAAGAACTCGCCTTCCATGTTGCGGTTGCGCCCACCCTTGAGAGGTACACAGCACGAGGTTGCCGACATTTCGCTTGGGCACAAGGTGCAGTGGTCCAAAGTGCAATGTGGGTCGGACGCAAACTCGCCAATGCATGGGTAGTAGTGCGTCACGTACGTCACCGGCGTCGAGAGTGCCATGGCCTTCTTCTGCTCAAAGAGCCGCGCCTTGATCGTCATATCGTCGTACCACGTGTCCATCGACTACATGACAAGTTGTTCAATGTGTCCGAAAGGCATCAGACAGAGCACGTACGCGCACTTTGAACTTGAGCGGGTTGTCATGACGACGGTCGGACGTCAGCCCCGGGCACGTCGAGTCGTTGCCGCCTGTTTTGATATACGGGCAAATCGCGTACGGAAACACCGCGTTCGCGAGTCCGTGCTGCAGGTAGTAGAGCTCGCCGACTTCACCGCCTTCGGTCGAGTTCTTCCACATCTAGCGCCAAAAGTTTCAATGTATCAGGTGAATTGGTGACGCGAGAGTACCGAGTCGCCGGCCACGCGACACGCCACTTGCTGTGGCGACGACGGTGGGCCCGCGCAAAGCTCCATGACCGCAATACCATACGCCTACGCTTTCGTCAGTCGCCGTAGGTTGTTTGGACAACGAAGGACCTGCTCGGAGAACGAGACATATTCGTCTTCTTCGAGCCAGCCATGGGCGAGGCCGTGGGCGCGGTACGACTGCTCGAGAACGCCGATGGTGGCGAAGTCCCAGCACGTGCCACGCTGGGACTGGTCCTTCCGCGGGGTCACATGCCGCACTGCGTACTTGGACGGGGCCACCGCGTGGGATCGGTACGCGGCGTGCAGATTGGCCTCCGGTGCTTGGCTCCTAATCACATTCGTTATGGCCGTCATGGCAAAGCGATGAGATGAACGTACAAGAAGACGTCCATCTTGGCCGAGAGCGCTTCAAAGCGAGCGTGGGACGTGTGCATCGAGACGCCGACGAGGCCCAAGGCGCCAGCGATCGCGACGTTGAGCCCAAGGAGGACGTTCGCACGCAGCGAAGAGGACCGACGCGGTGCAGAGAGAAGCCCGTCGCCCTCATGGGCCGGTGTTCCGTAGTAGCTCGGTCGCGAGGTCATGCCGGTGGCGAGCCAAACCAAAAGTGAATTGCGTCGTTCGAAAGATACGAGCATCGTTCACCAAAGCGTCTCAATGCGTCGTGCAGAGTATTTAGATACGAGATAAGCTCTTAGTTTGAGGCATTATTGAGAAACAGCATCAATATGAGACGGATACGATAAAAACATAGACAGGACGACAAGCCACCGTATCTTGCGGGAAGATCGCGAATTGCCTCGTCCCTTGGCGAGCAATGCCAATCCGCAGGTCTCCTGCAGGCAATGGACGTGTAAGGTACCGGATGGAGCGTCATAAGGATACCCAACGATGCGAACCCGGTAAGCTGTTGACGCAAAGCCCCATTTTGAATCCACTGAACGCCACATTTGGCGCCAAAACCATTGTGTAGGAGGCTCGGAGGCCGAAGCCTTCCGCTGTGGTTTCCAAGCCTTTTGCAATCTTTCGGCAGCGCACGGCGGTTCAGCGGCTCGCGTTTCTCGACTGGTCATCGCTGTAGGCGCATCGAGCCAGCGTTTACGCTTATGTAGGTTACACCAATGCAGAGTGCACCGTTGGAGGCTGTCACTCCTCTATCGATTCTAGGCGGTACTAGTCGGTGGCAGCTGCTGAGTAGATGGCCGAGTGCTTGCAGTGCATCAGCGTGTCAATGAGTCCTGCGTGTCCTAGTTTTAGGTCTACCGGTCGCTTGAATCCGGCAACCGGTGCCCCTTCCGGAAGGATAATTCCGGATACGCGTCGGCTACTCCCACATTGCACCATGGTCAACGCCGCACGCATCAGTGTCGCCGCCGCCGTGGCAGTGAGCCTCGCGCTCCTCTACGTGCACAAACGGCGTGCGCTCGACGCCGCGCACAAGAAGACACTGACGAAGCTTCGCTTTGACTTGACGCCGGCGGACATTGCTGCCGAGACAAGCGCGATCCTCGAGGCGTGGTGCGCTGTCGACGACGAAGTGGCGCTCGCCGAGTCGTGTACGTACGAAGAGACGGCGGCGCGGCTCGCACAAATCGAGCTCGAGCTGTCGCCGCGCATCAGCAGCGTGAGTTTCTTGCGCTACGTCGGCGCAACGCCCGCACTGCGTGACGCAGCGACCGCTGCCCACGAAGCCATCACTGCATATGGCCTCCAGAGCAGCATGCGCGCCGACGTCTACCGCGTCATCAAGGCGCTCGCGGACAGCGCTGTGGGCGCGCGCCTGGAGGGCGAGAAGGGCCGGTTCGTCCAGCGCCTCGTCCGCGATTTTGAGCGCAACGGTGTCCACCTCGACGCTTCGCTCCGGCAGCGCGTGCTGTGGCTTCAAAAGAAGATTGCGTCGCTCGCGACTGCGTTTGCAAATAACCTCTGCGACGATGCCACGTCAGTGCTCTGTACCCGCGACGAGCTGCATGGCGTCTCCCCCGATGTGCTGGTGGCCATGGCGACCGACAAGTACGGCTGCTTCAAGGTCCGTTCGTGTTCGCTTGCCTCGTTGTGACGGTCTATGCAGGTGACGATGCACTCCCCGATCGTGTTGCCTGTGCTGCAGACCTGCCACGTGGCGGCGACGCGGCAGCGTGTCGAAGCGGCGTTCAGTAGCCGCTGCCAAGCGACGAACGTCCCGATCCTCGAAGAGATGCTGCGTCTTCGCCGCGAGGCTGCGTCGCTCCTTGGCTTTTCATCGCACGCGGCCTATGTCGCCAGCATTCGGTATACCATATTCGCTTCTCTTTGTCGACCGACGACATGTGGCAACGTAGGATGGCGCAGTCGCCAGCAACCATCCTCTCCTTCCTGCACGGGCTCGACGCACAGCTCACACCACTCGCTGCGACCGAGCTCCAATCGCTGCTGGCGCTCAAGCAGGCGACTGAGTCGACGACCGACGAAGCGTCCGGTGTCTTGGCCATGTACGACTATCGGTATTATCTGCATTTGTACCAAAAGTTGCACTGCGCCGTCGACCACCAAGTGCTCCAAGAGTACTTTCCACTGAGCCACGTCACGCGCGTGCTTCTCGAGACTTGCGCGCAGCTTTTCGCCGTCACCTTTACCGAGGTACTTCCCCTAGCCCGACCCGACCCGACGACCGCTATCAGATCTACAAGACAGTCATAAGATCCACACTTGCATGCTATTGTAGGTGCCGTCGCCGCATGTATGGCATCCCGACGTCCGCATGTTTGCCGTGCATGACGCGCGAGCCGGTCGCCGACATGGCCACCTCATGGGTTATGTGTACCTTGACCTCTTCCCCCGGTCCGGCAAGTACGCGCATGCTGCTTGCCACGGGCTCCAAGCAACCGGCCTCGACACGGAGCTCAAGCGACAGGTAAGACGCACCAACAGAGTAGGATGATACTGTACGGTAGCTGCCAGTCGCGGCCATGGTGGCCAACTTTACACCGCCGAGCGCGACCAAGCCCGCTTTGCTGCTGCACAGCGAGGTGGCGACGTTCTTTCACGAGTTTGGCCACGTCCTGCATCACGTTTTCTCGGAAGTGCACATCAAGCGTTTTGCGGGCACGGCCGTCGAGCGGGACGTTGTCGAAGCGCCGAGCCAGCTCCTCGGACAGTGGGCCTGGGATGCCGACACGCTGCGCCGTCTCTCGTGTCACTACACGACGTCGCAGCCGCTCTCGGACGACCAAATTGCAGCGCTTCTAGCGTCGCGCAACGCCTGCGCCGGTCTCCAGACCAAGCGCCAAGTGCTGTATGCACTCTTTGACCAGACCGTGCATGGCGACGACGCATCGACGGATGCCGACACGGAGAGCCTCCTCGATACGCTGCACCGTACCGTGCACTTGGTCCCGATGACCCGCGGCACAAACCTCGCGGCGTCGTTCGGTCACATTGTCGGCAACTACGATGCCCAGGTAAAACCACCAATGACCCTAGCCCTAACGTGGATGTGTCTAGTACTATGGCTACCTCTGGAGCGACGTCGTTGCAACCGATATGTTTGTCTCGCGGTTCCTGCACAAAGGTCTGCTGAACCAAGACACGGGCATCGAGTACCGCGAGCGCATCTTGGCGCGCGGCGGCAGCGCGGATGCGGTCGACCTGATCGCAAGCTTTCTCGGTCGGCCGCCCAACGACGCCGCATTTTTGAACGCCAAAAATGTCGCGTAAACAAAAGACAATATTGTACGACGTGCGCGACCGAGCATGGTCGTCACCCATGCAATGACATTTCGTTGCTCGTTGGCATTGGCTCATGGCCGCTTGCAAATCCGCTGCTGCACCTTGTTGGTTGCCACTGGCTTTTGTGTAGTAGACACGTCATATGGGCACAAGACGACGACTAGTTTTTTAGTATTGGGTAGTGTACAGGTTTGGAAAGGTTAAAAGTGGTGATGGCGGTGGTGGTCGTGATGGTGGTGCGGCGTGCCCACCTGCACGTAGTGCGTCTCGACAATCGGGACGCCGTCCGGAATCGACGACGCCTCGTGACTGCTCGTGCGGTGCTTGTCCGTCTTTGGATGGTCGACTTTGTCAGTTTGGTGCCGACGCTCGGTCATTTCAATGGCATGGTGGTCCGACGACGAGGACGACGACGAGAACGACGACTTGCGTTGCGAGCGCGACTTGCGGTACGGAGAGAGGTGGTGGTGCGCGTACAGCTCGCGGTGATGCGTCGCATCGTGCGTCGCGTGGTGATCTTCCTTCTTGACGACGACCGGGTCGACGGCCGTGACAGCAAACTGGAGGCCAATGCCCGCGACCCAGAGCACGAGCGTCGCCGTGAGGTAGCCCCACCACGCCGACGGAATATCATACTCCCATGGTCCATTTCCAAACGCTTGTTGGCGCGGAAGGTCACACACGCTGGGGTAGCGCCCGGCAAAGTACCCAATGCCCCATACCGTCATTGTCGCCCCGGCGAGGCTGGTCGAGACGATCTGGAGCGGCTTGCCACCGAGGACGGTGAGGGCACCAAAGACGAGGGCCCACGACGCGACGCTAATGTACAAGGCGCCGTTGGGATTCGACGGCCAGTACTTGTAGCCATAAGAAATGTGCTGGAGTGCCGCGAACGCCGCGCCGGCGCAGAGGCCAATGACAAAGTTGCCGACTTGGTCGAGGAGCATCGAGATGGCACCGATGAGGAGTGCGCCAATGAGGAACGCGACCCACGTGGCCGTGACAATATACGACTGATCGGCGAAAATCAAAAGCGAGAGCACGTAGAGCAAGAGGCCGCCGAGTGAGAAGCCGCAGAGGAGCGCCGACACCTTGAGCATTTTGAAGCCGAGAAACGCGAGGACAAGCCCAATCGGAATCGCAAACCCCGCGAGGAGACCACTCCAAATGTGCGAATAGTGGTAGTTGAGAAGCAAGTCGAGCGAGCTCTCGGGCGGCGACGGCGACGGCGTCGGCACGGTGGGCGACCGGAGACTCACGGCGCGAACGACGTATGATAGGACGAGCGTGACGGCCGACTCGGTCGTGTCGGCGGCAACGACATGCGCCAGTAGCCCCAGAGCGAGAGCGTCCAGACGCATTTTGCTGCACGTGGCAAAAGGAAGATTGAGACACTGAGCGCCAAGTAGCGTCCAAGTGATGCTCGCAGTGCGCAACCTCTGCAGAAAGGCCGCGCAGCGACCTGATTGGACAATGTATCGGAGAGGAGCCAATCCGAATCAAGCTTGACAGCGACATCAGCCAATGGGGTCGATCGAGTCATTGACAGCCGCGCGCCACGACTAGTCCAAGAATGCGATGCTATAAAGGGCAGCAGCAGGTTTCACGGGAGTCGCCTACCTGTATCTATCTATCCACCACTATCGCATCACTCGTGTGAGAATCGAGAGGTTCAGAGAGGACCAAACACTTGGTCGTGCTGTCGGCGCTGGAGTCCGAGCTCCACTCTACCAACTCGACATGACATTCTGCTGACGTCTCCCAAGCAATGCTCCCGACGTGAAGCCGTCGCAGTGTACGTGAGAGCCATCGTTGACAATACGTTCTTGATGCAATTTGCGACGAACGTCTTTTCCACAAGCGCGTCGAGAGTGTGCCCAAATAGAACAGCTTGATAGTTAATACAAGTACTTATTACGTAGTACTTGCGCAATCACGAAGCACACACTTGAAATGTGTACAGAGTGAGCTTGGGCACACTATAGGAACGCCACAAAAACGGTCTGGTGACAAAGGCAGAGGAAAACCGTCGCCGTGCTAGGTACGAGTAGATAGTGCTAGCAAGGGGATGAAAAGAGTTGCGTGGCAAGGCTCTGGCTGGTTGAGCACATTTTATCCGGACAATATTATCCGGATAAAATGTGCAGCCACCGCTGCTCAGCAGTTTGTTGCGCAGATTTGGAGTTTGAATCGAAGTCGCGTGTTTCGTTATATATACATAGCTGGTGACGCAGGTAGCCCAAAAACCAAAGAATCGTGCTCGTAGCGTGCCTACAGTCTGTGCAATGCGCCGTTCCAGTTGGTGAAAACTGATACTGCATCTAGTATCAATCTATCAATGTATCAATGTAGCATCGAGCAACTTCGCAGAAATGCGCATTGCACAGGCTGTAGCCACGCTACGAGCACGATTCTTTGGTTTTTGGGCTCCCTGCGTCACCAGCTATGTATATATAACGAAACATGCGACTGCGTTTCAAACTCCAAATCTGCGCAACAAGCTGCTGAGAAGCGGTGGCGTGCACATTTTCATCCGGATAATATTGCTCGGATAATATGTGCGCGCCGCATGGCTGCTCGGCCACACGACAGCAACGTGATGCTTATACCCTTGGTAGTAAAGCTAGCTCAGAACGTGTGGACTCTATCGTAAGCGCTCAAGTGAAGGGACGCGGACCGAACTCGTGATCGATCACCACGGCCATGCAAAGAAGTGTAACCACAAGGATCCTGTACTTGTCAACGAGGCACACGCACTGGTTCGATAAGACGACTACGACCACCAAATCGATTGCAAATTCTCTGCTGGATTGATCGCCGTCGTGTCATCTCCTCGCTCCTCTCTGTGGAGGGACACTGCGCGTTGTTGGTTGGCGCATTCACCAAATCGTGTTGCATTACGAGTCTTTGACCGTGTAGAGTTTGTGAGAAAACTTGATGCCAGCGTGCACACTGCCCTTGCGGACGATATGGCCGCGTGAGTTGTCGAGCCACTGAAGCAGCCCCGCGAGTACCTCTATCGACGTGCGGGGTCCAAGCCCGGACAGGAGTGTCAGGTTGTGTTGAAGCTACGGACAGGAGTGTTGATCCTCTCGTGTTATAACATCGTTGGGTCGGGCCACCAAAATGTTACAACACCGGCACGGGGCAGCATACTGGGTGGCAGTGTCTTTTAATGGCCTTTTTCGAATAAAAGAAGGAAAGTTTGATTAAAAGAATGCAAAACTGAAAAAGAACGCGGCTGCTTTTCCGATATCAGCGCCGAACCAGACGGTAGCCGATCGCCGGGTTGTAGCAAGCAGGTGGGGCCGTCCGTCGTCGTCATTTGCAGTCGCTTGAGCATGAGCTTGGAACTAGAAGCAGGCGAGCGCAAGCACCTCGTCATGGGCAACAAGAACCACCTGACGCTGCCTCAGCGTCTCTACCAGGTCGACCTCCAGCTGGCCGTGCGCATCTACGGTCTCTTTGGCCACTCCAAGGCGTGGCGGCTGCTCTGGGAGTTCTTTAGCCTCACGGGCGATGGCATCCTGTACGTTATGCTAGCCCGCGCGCAGTCTCGCTAACCCTCTATGCTGCGCTGTAGGTGGCTGCTCATCGTGCTGCCGCTGCTCGCGCTCGCGTCGTTCGCCGGCATGCTGGCGTCCATCACGAACGGCCAAAAGGCCTTCCTCTACTTCTTCTACCTCTGCCAATTCGTACAGGCCACATGCACGCTCCGCCTCATGTTCGAATGCTAGGTTGACATTGTGTGCATCGTCATCTTCAAGCTCATCTTCCGCCGCCAGCGCCCGCCGCACCACCAGTCGGATGACCGCTTCGTCGGCCCCGACCAGCACTCGTTCCCGTCGGGCCATGCAACGCGGTCTTGGTGCCTCGTCGCGCTCATCGTGTACCTCGCCCACTGTACGTTCGTCCTCTTGTCGTCCTGTGGTCTAAGCCGCCATAGACTACCCGCGCATCCTCACAGACATGCTCGGGGCGTGGAGCGTCCGTGCGATGCCTACAATCATGGTTCTCTGGGCGACTGTCATTTGCTTCTCGCGCCTCGCGCTGGGCCGCCACTACCCGAGCGACATTGTCGCTGGCGGCGTCATCGGGTTCTTCCTCGAGTTTGCCCTCTCGGCCGCCGCCATGCGCTTTGTGTTCCCGGTCCTCCTCGCGTCCGTCGCCTAAGTTTAGCCGCGCTAGCGAGATATACTGACAATAGACAAAAGACAACTTGTCTGTTTTTGACGATCCATAGTGTTTCTTATTCGTTGCGATGCGGATTGTCGGGCAGAGATAACGCGAGCAGCACGTCGCCGCGCGTACCGACGACTATGCAGCCGTCTTTGAGAGCTAGGGGCGACGAGAAGATGTCGCCAGCGCCATGGAAGAGCAGTGTCGCACGCGATGACACCACGGGTTCCCAGAGGTAGACATGGCCGTTGGTCGTGCAGACACACGCCATCAGCGTCGTTCGGTCGGGCAGGGTCGCGGGTGATGCGTAAACGGCGCATCCGAGGTCGACCGATGCAATGCAAGTACCTATCTTCACCAGTTCGTGAAGCTCATGACGACAACGACGTACCGTCGACCATCGAGACACAGCGCACGACACCATCGTGGGAGCCAAAGACAGCCGCTTCGCTTCCATCGCTCATCGTCGCAACGCTTGGGGCGCTGAAGATGGGCTAGTTCAAAAGTATCAATGTATCAAGTCGTCCGATGCCGACCAAAGATACGAACTTTGGTCGTCGCATATGACCACAAAGGCGTCCCTGTGGTCGTCGAGAGCGCGTAGAGAGACGCGTCGGCGCACCCCACAAGCAGCAGATCGTGGTACCGACCGAGGCGCAAGCTGCAAAATACAGGGGCGGTGCACTAGACACAAGTATCGATATATCAACCTCGAAGTCACACACACCGTATGTTGCCACAGCGGCGTGGGCGCCTCATGCATACGCAGTGACGGCCATGCGTAGGCGCGGACCTCGCCGGCCAGAGACGCGCAGTAGAGCACCTTGGCAGCGTACACCGGGCTGGAAAAGACACTACGTGATGCGATGGCGTCATCGTCGGCTCGATAGACGGTCGCACCTCTTGGTGAATGGCAACTTAAACAAACACGCGCCCGAGTCGAGTGCGAGGCCATAGACATGGTGGTCGTGGGAGCCGACAACGACCGCGTTCTCCTCTTCGACGACGACCGGCGAGCACTTGACTTGGTCCTGCGTGAAATAAACCCACAACGTCTACAGAGAGAGATGATGCGACATGCAAACTGGTCGATAGAGTCGAGGGCAACACGCACGCTGCCGGTGAGGATCTCGAGGCAGTAGACGCCGCCGTCGTAGCAGCCGACGACCAGCCGATCGGCTGTCATGGCCGCGCTCGACTCGACACGATCGGGTAGCTCTTTGCGCCAAACGACTTGACCGTCGGCGGTGGTGCAGAGGACGGTGTGGTCATGGGACCCCACAACGATGTACTCGCCCGTGGACGTCATAGCGAGGCGCGGTGACGCGTCAATACACTTGCGGACGGGCACTTGCCATCGCACGGCGTCGGTCCGCAGCGTCACGCGCGCCCGCTTCATCGCTGATGCGTCGGGCGACACGACACGACGTCGCTTGCGCTGCACGAGCAACTGCAGTGCGGCGACAGTCATGTCGGCCTACGATATTGCGTCCGCATGACGATCTTGACCAATATACGCAGAAGTACCAGCTCGACCGGACGCAGCGTCGTCTCGTGCTGCGTTTGGAGTGTGTGGAGGACGATGGCCATAGCCATCGAGTTGAGGCCGAGCTCGGTCAACGTCAGTGACGGGTCCACTAGGCTGGGCGTATAACCGGTGGAAGCGAGGCCACCCGTTGGCAGCAGCGCGCGCAGCCACGACGGCAATGACCGCTGCGCAAACAGCGCTGGGATCTGAGACGGATCGGCCTTGCCACTCGACGTCTCTGGAAACTGCGCATAGGGGACTCTCAGTACGTGCATGGCCACTCGTGGGTGCGCTCTCTCGACAGCGTGGCGCAGCGCATCGGTATCGACAGCTTCGTCGTCGATGCCGACACAGAGCACGACGGTGTCGAGCTGATGCCAGCTTTCTGAGGAAGCGACCGGAGCGATGGCGACCTTCCATCGCCGGTGGTGTCGTCCGAGGTACATTCGCGCTGAGGACTACCACCCAAAAGATGATGCTTCGAGTGTATCTGCTTTGGGCTTACCTCGATCGCGGGTACGTGCACCTGCACACCACTCACTTTGACATACCCGTCGTTGCGACCACAGAGGTACAAAAGACCTTCAGCAAAGTACGCGACGTCGCCCGTCTTGAACCAGCGCTCGCCGTGCAAAGTGCAAAAGCGGTGGGCCTCGTTGTCCGACCTACGCATCCGTCATACCCACGTCTTGACACCGTGACGTCGACAAGCGTACATGTTGACGTAGCCTCGCGCGAGCGGCGGGCCACCGATGTAGAGTTCACCACGTGTCTTGTCGCTTGTGATCTCAACACCGGAGGCATCGACGAGCCGTAGCTTGGTCGCGCCGATGGCGGTGCCCACAGGCACGGGTGCCGCCGCCGTTGTTGTGAGCCAAAACGTCGCATCGCCCGCGACCTCGGTGCTGCCTACGTACGCATGCAGATGAGATACCGCTTTCATCGTCTTTGTGGGGCATACCGTAGAGATGCAATAGCTGCACCGATGGCAGTGTAGCAAAGAGCGTCGCGACCAGATCTGCGTGCAGTGGCTCGCCGCTCACGGCCACGCAGCGCAGAGAGGGCGGTAGCAGGTTCATTTGCAAGAGGAGTTGCAGCACGCTCGGCACGAGCGTCATTCGAGTCACAGAAAAGCGACGTAGTGAGAGGGCAAAGCCAGCGAGGTCGGCCACCACCGGCGGCGCAAAGGATACCGACGTCGACGAGGGCAGGACGAGCGTCGCGCCAGCGCAGAGCGTGCCAAACACCTCGGCGATGGCGTCGACGAACGTGAGTGTTGTGTGCCGCAGGACGCGTTCGCCCAGTCCGAACGGCAATGTCGCCCACATCCAATCGAGTCGATGCCACGTGGCAGCGTACGAGCCGATGACGCCTTTCGGGCGCCCGGTGCTGCCCGAGGTGTACAGGACGTACATGGCATCGGGGTCGCATGCCCAGGTCGGCGCCATGTCGGCGGACGGCCACGTCGCAAGCACGATATCGTCGCCGAGGGCGTGGGTCAAAAGCCGCACGGCCACGGCGCCGCCCAATTCAGAGCGAAGCGCAGCGAGCAGCGGCGACGTCGGTGTGCACACGAGTCCCGTGGCCGCAGCGTCCCGCAAGAGGCTGCGATTCCGAACGATGGACTGCATCTCATCGATTGGTACAAAGAGCGTCGAAGGCGTGATCGTAGCGCCGTACAGGACTGCGATTTGCGGCACACCCAACGGCAGCGCGAGGGCGACGACCGGAAGGGCCGCGGTGGCCAGCGCGCTGGCGACGTCGGTGACGAGCTCATGCAGCTCGTGGAACGTGACGACGATGGAAGGTCCGACGATGGCGGGCGGTCGCACTACGTCGTCGGCCGCGGACGGGCTGGACGCGGCGAAGGTCGCCACCACGGCTTGGAACCGCTGCATACTGGCCAACTGATTTTGACCGCTCAGCTTGCCGGGACAGGCGGCGCCATCATCGAGGACTCGACCTCCATGTAGTCGCCGCTGCGAGGACGAGAGGCAGCGAGCAATGTGGTCGCTGCCACGACCGCGATGCTACCTGTCGTACAAAGGACAAAGGACAGACGCGTCAAGAGCAAGAGAGGAGCAAGTCCATAGCAATCGCGGGATTGGAATTATTACTTGAGTCGCCACTTGGACTTGACCTCCTTCTCCATGGCGTTGAACGCTTCCTTTGTATCGGCGCGCTCGCAGTAGGCGTTGGGCGGGAGCACGTGGGCGTAGACCTTGAGGAGGTCTTCATCGTCCTTGGTCGAGCCCGAGACGCTGAGGTCCTGCGCGAGGTGCTGGTTGCTCACAAGGCGATCGCGGACCGACTCGGGAAGGGCTTGGCGGCCGCGGAACTGGCGGCGCACCAAGTGCGGGATCAAGTCGGCTTTGATGCTCGCAATGTGCTTCTTCTCCGCCAAGAGGTCGAGCACCCAGTGCGAAAAGATGTACACGTGCGCGTCGTAGAGGTCCGTGTGCATGTTGATGCGCGGGCGGCGCTTCAGGAGCGCGCGGGGCACCTCGAGGTCGTCGTTCTCATAGACCGAGTGGGACACAAACACGACGCGGTTCTCGGCGTCGACCATGCCAATGCAGTCGATCATCTCTTCGTCGCGGCGCGGCTTCTCCTTGCTACTCTTGCCCTTGCTCGGGGCCTCGACGACCTCTTGCTTGAGCAGCATCGTCACGGTCGCGTCGTTGATACGATGCAAGTCGGCCACGTTGTGCAAGACGCAGTCCGTGATGAGGTCACCGGCGAGCACGATAAAGTCGGACCGGATCTTGTCGGCGACCGCGCGGAGGGCGTCGGCGGTCTCGGTGGCCTCGCCTTCGACGGCGACGACGGTCACCGAGATCTTGCCATCGTACTGCCCGAGGACGTACGACTGGACTTTGTCGAGCATCTCGTTGGCGGTCACAAGGAGCACGTCCGAGAAGCCCGAGTTCTCAAGCAGCGCGAGCTGGTAGTAGATGAGCGGCTTGCCGTTGACGAGCAGAAGCGGCTTGGGCGTCTCTTCCGTGAGCGGGTACAGGCGGACGCCCGAGCCGCCGGCGAGGATCACCGCTTGGTACTCGGCCATGGACACCAATAAAACTTTCTGGCCGACGTCCTTTAACGCAATATGCGTTAAAACGTAGGACCACTGCGGTAAACGATTTTTCGGAATTTTCAACACGTTGCCGTATGCGCAACGATGCCAATTCCATCATTACACGTGCAGTAGTGTGTGAAGTGTGTGCGTCTCATGCATCATTGTAGAGGCACCACGGACGTACTACTTGCAGTCGACTGCGAGTACACGCTATGTCAGCTTGGTGGAGTCGCGAGCTGCCTCGGCCCCACCCGACTATGTCGTGAAATGAGTCGAGTCGACGACCAAAGACCGATGGGGCGTACCGGCGGGCACCAGACTAGCAAGCCTCAGCTACAAACCGCCACCTGCAAGCCGCAGCTACCTATTGCACTTCGGGAATAGTTCAACTGAGTTTTGATCCCCAAAGAACTGCGCGAACGGTGACCATGAGCGAATGCGCAATGCAAGAGCCAAGGCAGCGACCGGAACGAAGGCGTCCGAAGCGTACAACGTCGTGTGAAGAGGATGGGCTGTCCCGAGACGTCGTTGCGTGCAAGCGAATATTCCTTTGATTCGAGTTGTGGTTGCAATGCGTGATACCATACTAACCTCTTTACCCGCCGTTTAAGCCGTTTAACGCGCTGGCAAAAGACGCCGGATCTCGTATCCGGATAATATTTCCGGAATGCAATGGAATATTCCGGTGCTGGACCACAGGCAGTGGTGCGACACATTTTATTGCGTCCGATACAATGCGGTGTTTGTATGCCAATATCAGAACCGAGTTAAAATAATACGTCCATTTTTATTGTCGCGTTGGATAATAATACCTCGGCTCGCAGGTTGTGACCAGCGCGCATGAACGACGGCAACCCGTACGACTACCTGCTCCAGCGGCCGGGCGGGCGCGGCCACCCGATGCAGCCGGCAGCGCCGCCCGCGCACCACGCGATGCCCCCGAACCCGATGGCCATGGGCTACTCGTACCCGGACCCGAGCTCGGGCATGCTCGACATGTCGATGGCGATGAACCCGATCCCGTACAACGCGGGCAACTACAACGCGATGCCCATGATGGGCCATGGACACCATCTGCCACACGGCGGTAGCCACCATGGCATGGGCCCTCCGTCGATCGACCCGACATTCCACCCGGCGTACATGCCACCAGCGCGCCCGGACACTGGCATCAACTCGTACTTCATGATGAATGACGGCGGTATGAACTACACGGCGCCCATGTACCCACCGCCACCACAGCGTACGTGTATGACGATTGCACTGGATACAACGAGCGAACTGTAGAGTCGATCGAGCTGCCGCGGGCGCCAATTCAGCGCCCGACGCCGCCCAAGGCCAACACGACGCCAAAGCCGGCGCCCACGAGCACATACCAGCTGCAAACGCAAGTCGCGATTCCGCTGCCTCGGCCGCTCGAGCCGTCGATGGCCATCACGAGCGCGCCGTCCTCAAACACGCACAAGGCCGCGTCCGAGGCGTCGTACGAGTCGGGCGAAGAGAACGTCGCCAAGTCGGAGAAGCGCCGGAGCCAAGTGCGTGACGCGTCTCGGCGCCGCCGTGCCAAACACAAGGTCCATCGTTCCGCATCGATGGTCGCTCACTTGGGAGCGTCCTAGGAAGAGGAAGCGATGCTTGTCAACCGCATCAAGGAGCTCAAGCAGCAAGTGCAGATCATGGAAGGCTCGCATACGTCGGGCGATGGCGACGCCCACCCCATGGCGGCCATGTCGGACCACGACCTCGAGCAGTCGTTCAAGGACCAGAAAAAGGTTGTCGAGACGCTCAAGGCCGAGTACAAGGACCTCAAGGCGCGACTCAAGCACCACGAGGAGTTTGCGCGGTCGCTCCAGCAAGGCATCCAAGCACTCTCGGTACAGTCCATGTAGTGTATCCACCATCGACGAGCCATGTTTAGGGCTCGGGCGGACCGGTCCTCAACACGCTGACGGGCGGGTTCACCGGTAGTATGATGGCAGCGACGCCCGCGCAAAGCTTTGACTGGAGCTGGATCAAACACGGCGACGTGGAGTGGGTCCATGAAATCGTGCGCACTGGGTTCCAGGAGCTCAACAACTGGAAGCCGCCAACGTCGGCCCAAGGTAGTACCGTCTTTTCCGGAATTTACGGTAATATGGTATGGTAGAGCCCGTGAATGCGTCGGCGATGGGGTGGACGTCCGACTTTTGGGAAGACGGCGATCGCACCATGTGCTTCTCGACGCACAAGTTGATGCGCGACGGCGTCCTTCGGGACTTTGTCGACAAGACGTGGGGGATTCTCTCCAACCGCGACAAATCCCGCCGCGTGTACCCGGACTGGAAAGAGCTCGAGGTAACGCGATTGCGCAAGGTTGATACAAAATTGATACATTGGAGTAGGTGCTCAAATACGTCAGCGAAGACATTGCGATCGTCCGCATCTTCGAGTCGGTCGGCGCACGCAACGTGACGTTCTGCGCGGTCGTCTTTCGCATCTTTGTCGACGAGCAGCACTACCTCGTCGGCATGAAGTCGTACGCGATGACGCCCCCGAGTAGGTCCCATTGTCGTCATACGATTTTATTGGCTGATTGCTCAACTAGTGCGCCAGATCACCGCCTCGATGCGTCCCCAAGAGGCGTGTGCGTGGAAGTTTTCGGTCTCGCGGACCGAGCCCGGCATCGACGTCGAGTTTGTCGGCTACCAAGACGTGGACCAAACCGTCAAGAGCAAGGCCGGCATGGAGGCCATGTTTGTCATGCTGCGCTGGGAGAGCGAAGCGGCCACGCAGCCCGTGTTTCGTCCTTCGCACAATGCCCAGCCCACTCGGCTCATCCAGTAGCTTGCTTGTTCTCTCGTTGTAGCACAAATCGAGCAAGCGATATCGTGCTACTTAGTATTCCTCGTTGATGTCGCCGTTGTCGATCGACAAGTGGCACAAGACGTCGAGCGCATATCGCTTCAAGCGCTCGGTGGCGCTACTCGAGAGCTTGGTCCCATGCAAGTTGAGATGCGCAAGATGAGATAGCAGCACCTGGAGGCTCGGGACTTGGTCGTCGCTGAAGTCGTTGTCGCTCAAGTCCATGTGCTTGATGTGGCCAAGCATCGGGACGGTTGCTGCGAGCGTCGCCAGCGCATCCGCTGAGAGACTGGACTGGATGAGGTGCAAGGACCGCAGAGTGCCTTGACGGCGCAGACATGCCATTAGCTCTTTGATCGCCGGTGTCGTGAGGCACTCGAAGCCCAGTAGACTCAGCTTGCGCAGCGGCAGCGCCTCGATGACTTCGAGCAACTTTTTGTACTCGGTGGGATGAACCGGCCCCGGTAGGACCATGACATGCAGCTCACGGACGTGCTGCATGGTCCTTAGCGTCAAAACGGCGGCCTTGATCTCGCTCCATTCGCCGTCGATGGTCCAGGTCGTCACCGACGACAAGGCAGATTTCGTCGAGACGACGCACGCTGCGTCGTGGGCATGGTAGCGCAAGCACGTCTGTGGTGTCGCCCACGCGGTGACGTACCGAGCCAGCTGCGCGCTCGCGATAAAGTAAAGACGTTGGAGGCGTGGCGACGCGCGCATGGCGTCATAGAGCATTTTGGCCTCGGTCACCGACACCGACAGATTGTGTATGTACAGCGTCTCGACAGGAAAGGTCGCCAGCACGTGGGCCAGCGCCTCGATGGCAGCGTGACGGCGCTGGATCGAGTCACAGTACAGTATCAGCTCCATCCGGCGCAGCGTCGCTTTGGTACAGGCAAACAAATGATCGAGCGCCGACTCGTCGTCGGTTAGCGCATTGAGCGTCCCCGTGAGGCTCATGGCGCGCAGACGCGGCGCGTGCGCAACGTACGTCGCCACTGTGCGCAGCGACACCAAGTTGATTTGAAAGTTGGTCACGCGCGCCAATGACGACGGCGCAAGGGTGGCGACGCTGTTGTTGTAGTCGGGGAGTACGACGTCCGCACTGGGCGAGACCAGTGGCAGGTACTTTTCTGGCTCGCCGTCGTTCATGAGCACGTACGGATGGCTCTGGAGCACGCGCGCGAAGAGCGCTTCGTGGCCAATCGACGCCTCGGCCGCGCACCCGACGTCAAGGATGGGCCATAGCATCCACGGCGGGACCTCGGCCGTGAGCTCTTCCAGTGCTACGAGGAACGGGCTCTTGCCAGCGCGAGGCAGCGTCCGCAGCGCCGAGAAGAAGGCGGTGGCCGTGTCGAGGTAGCACATGATCGTCTCGACGAGGTGCTGCGGCAGCGCGAGCCCGGGCGCCATCGGCTTGATGCGCTTGGTCATTGCCATTTTGTCGGCGCTAGCCAGTCTGTGATTGGTCTAAATGATGGGTTGAACCGTGCGGGATTGGCCGTACTTGGAGCGTTTTCCTAGCCGACACCCAACGCTAACACAATGCGAGTCGACGAATTAACGACGACAAATGTGTACTTGTACACAAGTAGAATGTACAAGTACTAATAACCAAATCAAGTGCAGCACGACCCACGACGCTGCCTCGTATATGCAAAGAGACACTTCGATCTACTCGAAGTCTTGGGGACCTTTTTCCGCATCGTCCAGCGCAAGGTGCGCCAGCGGACGCGTCTCTCGGTACCACGCGTGTGATTCCAGCTGGTCTTTGGCATCGTCCGAGAGCTTATTGCCCCCGAGCCAGAGCGTCCGGACCTGCGGCGAGTCCACCAGTGTCTCGAGAAGCGGCACGTCGGCATCGGTCAAGTCGTTCCAGCGCAAATCCACGGCCGTCCACTTTGGTCGGTGTTGTAGCGCTTGCACGAGCAGACGGAGACCTGTGCTGCCAAGGTCGGAAGAGACAAGCCGCAGCGCCGAGAGATGCTGCAGCTCAGAGAGCATGTTGATCACTTGCGTTACACGACGCGTGTCTTGAAGCAGCAACGGCCCAGACAAGGTGAGCGCTCGCACGCCGTGGAGCTGCCCGAGGGTCGATAGCAGCAGTGTAGTCGCGTCTTCATCAGGTGTATAGAGCAATTGAATGCCCACGTGCTGGAGGTGCGGCATGCGTCGGAGCGTGGCAAAGACTTGGCTCAGATCTGTCTTCCGCGTCGCCATGGTCCACGACAAGAGGCTGGGAAAAGGGCAATGGTCCGGGCGACAGGCTACCTCGTGCGTGTGACGGCGCATGCATACCCAGGGCGCGCCAAGGACGGCGAGTTGGCCCGCGAGGTCGTCGCACGCAAACAACTTGAGCTGCGAGAGGCGCTTGGCATCGAGAATGGCGTCGTAGAGCCGCCGCGCGCCATGCTCGGACGTGGCCACGGAGTCGAGCCTTAGCTGTGTCACGGGCAGCGACGCGACGAGTCGGGCGATTGTATGCACGGTTGCTTCGGGCACCTGCTCACCGCACTGACCGGTGAGCGCGAGCGTCACGGATTGCAGCGAGTCGCAAAGTATCGGTATAAAACTCTTGAGGTAGCGCTCGTGGATGGTGCTTAGCGCGCGGACGTCCATATCGAGAGCGAGAGACCGAAGGCGGGGCGCCAGCACCAAGTGCTGTAGAAGCGACTGCAGTGACACGGACGCGGTGAAATCGATGTGCAAGCTTGTGACAATGGCCACGGTGTCGGCGAGTTGCCACAGCAGCTGGGCGTCGGTGGCTCGCAGCTGGACGCTGGCGGTCGGCGAGAGCATGCCAAAGTACTCTTGTGGGCTACTTGCCTCCAAGACGACGCGCGGATGGCTTTCAAGCACGCGTTTCACGAGCGGCGCGTAGGCGGCTGGCAGCTGCGCAAGCCCGGCGGCTGGCTGGAGGACGGGCCAAAGGCACCACGGGGTGACCACGGTCGCGAGGTCGTAGAGCGCACTCAAGAACGGGTCCATTTTGGACCGGGGCAGCACCTCCAGGGTTGAAAAGAAGACGATCGGCGTGTCGATGAAGCACGCAATTCTCTCGAGGAGCCCTTGCGGCAGCGGACGCGGCGACGCCTTTTGTCGCTTCCGCATCCTCCAAGCGCCAAGACGTCAATCTGATGGCGTTCACGGATTGGCTGTTGCGAGCTTCCACTCATACCTGTTTTTATAACCGTCAGTGTGTTTTGTAGCCGACACAATCAATTCGGCAAACGCAACTTCGATTAAGGAAGCAACAGGCAGCTCGTCATTATTCAAACGAACGACTGCTGGTAGTCGTCGAGCGCGAGGTGGCAGGGAGACCGGTCCAGTTGCTGCAAGTAGCGGCCGAGTCGTGCCTTGGCCTCGGGCGAGAGGTCGTTGCAGGCGAGCCAGAGCGACTGGAGCTGCGGCATCGCAATGATGTGCTCCAGCACGGGGACCGCGGCGTCACCAAGAAAATTTTCAGACAAATCGATGTGGTGGAGGTGCGGGAGACGGGATAGCACGGCCGCGAGCACGATGACCCCTTCGGTCGTGGTGCCTGCGCAAATGAGCCGCAGTGTTGCGAGATTTGGGAGCTCCCGAAGCATGAGAAAGAGCTGCGCGGCGTGGTCTGGGTTGCCGAGGAGACGCTCGGCGGAAAATGCGAGCGACCGCAAGTTTTGTAGCGTGGCGATATCGGCGAGGAGAACGGGGTACATATATACATCGTCGTCGCTGTCACAGCTCACGGAAATGTGGTGCAGTCGAGGCATCGCCCGGAGCAACGCGTACACTGGGCGCGCCTCCCGGTACGAAGTCGACATGGACCACTCTCTCATCGTTGGAAAGGCGGACGACTGCGCAACCTTTGCGACGCATGCGGCGTCGTGTTCGTGGTAGCGCAGACACGTTCTCGGCTGGCTAAACGCCGCGATCATACTCACAAGCTGATCGCAGCTTAAGAAGTTGATCTTGTCGAGGCTCGGTGCGTTACGAAGCGCATCAAAGAGCGTGCGTGCCCCGGCGTTGCTTGTTCGGACGCTCGAGAAGCGGACCATGGAGACGGGAAACGTCACGATGAGTTGCGCAACGCGCATCACGACCACGTCACTCAGCTCGTCGAGAAGGTCACCGTCAAAGAGAAAAACTAGCGACTCCAGCGACGGCGAGAGACTCGCCGAAAGCACATCAAGGAGATCGTCGTTCTGTAGCACGACGCCGATATCAACGGCGAGGCGCAGCGTGCGAACGCGGGGTGCGTTCGCCAAGCGCGCTGCAGTGGGCACAAGCAGTTGAGGGTCCGTGGAGATCACATGCAAGTCGGTGACGTTGGCGAGCAAGGTCGTGTCGATGATTTCGTCGTCAGTCACGGCAAGCTGGAGCTGGGCCGTCGGCGACATCATATAAACATACGCAACCAGACAAGTCGTATCGAGCCAAACGCGCGGATGGTCTCGGAGCACGCGCTCCACGAGCGCTTCGCTCGCCAGAGGCTCATGCGCGAAAATTTGCAACTTGGGCCACAGGCGCCACGGTGGGCACACGGCCGCGGCCTCGCAAAACGCAGCGAGGAACGGGCTTCTGCCAGTGCAAGGTAGCTCGTTCAGCGCCGAGAAGAAGGACGTCGAGTCGTCGAGGTTGCAGACGATCTTCTCGAGGAGGTGCGTTGGCAGCTCCGGCGTCGTCATAACCAGATCTTGTCTGATTAGGCAGCACAACCGTATTTTGGTTTTATAGAGGACATAATGTTGCATAGTGCAAGCTTAGTCAACGCCGTCATCTCCCACACATATACCGGTATTTAGCATGTCAAAAATAAGGTCTACATTCCGTTTTCTAGATTTTATAGGCGACTCAATTAATTTCAACCAGAACCAAAATGTTGTCAACAAGAACTGCACCAGGTATCAACCCCTCCAGCTCACAGAGCTAAAGCCAGAGCTATAGCCTGTAGCTTTGTGGGATGGAGGGGTTAATATCCTACATTATTTCAAATGCCGAGTGTAAGCGATTTCATCCTGCCTCGTGTTGGCGGGGTCTATCCTTCTGCTCATCGAACGCCACGTTTATGTGTCCTTCTTGGTCATATCGAGCGCGCGGGCCATCACTCGGCGCTTGGTCTCGTTGCGATACGTGCCAGAGTCTTCGCTGCAGAAACTATCTTCGGTCTTGATGTCGACCCACGACGTCTCCGTGTCGTTGCTTCGCTGCGTATGATGGGTCTGCGCGCGGTTCGTGAGCCGGAACTGGCCCCGCGACCGGTACACCGCGAGGGTTTTCATAGCCTCTTGGCAATCGCGCAAGTCTTCGAGCAATATTTTCTCTTGACCCACGGTCGCGTCCAAACCCAAGTCGGCAAAAGCGCGTTGCAGCTTCTCGCTGAGCGCTGCGAGTCGGGCTTGGCCGAGGTCAAGGTGGCCGTCGTCGGCCTCGCGCTGGGCGGCGTCCATGGCATCGGCCGTCTCCAGTCGGTGCTTTTGCCGCGTAACAGCCAGACACACCGAGGTGTCGGTGACAACGCTGGGGCGAGCAATTGCGCTCATGGTCGCCGTCGTCTCGATGCGGGACGTCAGTACATTGACGTAGCGCAGACGAAACTCGACCAAGTATTGCTGGTCGGTGTCGACACTTGCCGTGGTTTGGACGTGCACGAGAAGATCGCGGAGCTCTTCGCTGTACAAGTCACCGAGCTCCACCACATAGTGCAGCCCAGGAACCTCGACGCGCTGGGGGCGCTTGGTGTTGATGTCGAGAATGCGAACACCTGGCGACGCGACGAGCACTTCGAGTTGAATGTTTTGAGCCACAACGCTGAGAAGACCTCCGAGGCAGTCGGCGAACGCGACCGAGACAGCGTCCGCGCTCTGAACAAAGTAGTACGTGCCTCGACCAAAGTCCGAGATACTTCGCAAGAGTTTGGCATCGTGGTTGTCTCCATAGCCGAAGGTGAAGAGCGACACGGGCGACTGCTGCTCTGCACGAGCACTGGACGTAGGCGCTTCGTAATCCTTGGCGGTATGGGGGGCGTCGCTGTAGCAGCTCTCTAGAATGCTGAGCAGCGGCAACGATTTCACCACACCGTAGTTGGCAAGTCCATCCGTCAAGAGAAGCACCGACCGAATGGGGTTGGGCGACCCACCGTCGCTCCGCTCTGGGCGTCGAATCTCATCCAAGCCGGCGAAAAGACCGCCGCTGAGGTTCGTGCACGTTCCTGCTTGAATGGCGCGAACCCGCTTTTCGAAAAGCGTTTTCCCGTCGTGCGTCATGAGCGTGAGCGGCAGAATGGTCGTCACGTCACTGTCGTACACGACTAAGCTCACGCGGTCATTGGCCGAGAGTTCCCGCGCCAAAAAGGTCAGCGTCGTCTTGCATAAATCGAGCTTCTCCATCTCGGCCATGCTCGCCGACTTGTCGAGGACAATCACGAGGTCGATCGGCTGGCGCTCAGTGTCGTCGCACGTGGGGGCCTCGATGTGGCAGTTGACATACGTCGTCGCGTTGTTCTCACGGGCTGCGATCTGCTTGACCTCGGTCGCGCACGAAAGCAAGAGGGACTTGGGCAGGAGCATTTTCGACATGGGTGTCGAGTTTCGTGAAAGCAAATTGGCGATTGAAGAGGTGAATCAAGTGCAGGGAAAATATAAAAGAAGAGCGTGCGCTCTTTTTGACTCGATAATTACCATTTGTACTTGATATTTTCCGTAACGTCCAATAACATTGCAGCTCCAACGAGCATGACTGAATACGCGAGTTGTTGGTCGGCGCAATTCGTTGAAGCACCAGTGGGGTCATGGGAGGGAGCTGCGGGGCATTTGATTACCTCGTCGTCATAGAATATTCTCGGCCATTTTGAAATATCAAGTTGATACTTCAAATCTCTCCTGAGGGACATGATTACTGGCCAAAATGTTAGTTCTCGTGGCATTTGTGTGGTCAGAATGCTCCTTCTCGCGTATGATGGTCCAACGCAGGCTCGTGTAACTGGATGGTGCTATTGGAGTTGCTTGTTACACGGCCTCAGCTTGCTTTGACTGGAACGTGCGGGCGTTCAGCCACTGGATAATGGTCTGCTCGACCTCGTCACGCTTGGACTCGCGCATGAGCATATGCCCCACGCCTTCAAAGACGACGAGGTCCTTGTCGTCGCTCGGGACATCGCGGACAAAGGCGCGGATGCTCTCGGGGCACACGATGCGCTCGTCTGTGCCCATGACGATGAGCAACGGCGTCCGAAAGTTGGTCTTGAGCTCGGCGAGCTCCTCCATCGCGCGGAGGCACTGCTCGGCCGTGCGCGCGGGCGTCATGCCGTGGTACGAGAGCTCGTCTTGGTCAAACTCGAGAAGCGCCGCGGGCTCGCGCGACAGTTCTACAATGATATTTGTCTATAAGCCTTTCCTTGTCGTACAAAAGCAGCGTCGTCGTACTCTCACGCTCGACGCCGGGCACGATGCGCCAGGTCGGAAAGTAGGTCGAGAGGAGATACGCAAACACCTTTTGAATCCGGAGAACCCACGTCATCGGCACGTTGATGGCTGGCGCGATGAGGACGACAGCATCAAACGCATGTAGCTCGCGGACAACCGTCAACGATGAGAAGAGGCCGCCGAGGGATATGCCCATGAGAATGTACTTGTCGACGCGGACATTGAGCTTGTCGACTTCGGACTTGGTGAGCGCAATAAACTGGTCAATATCGTCCAGCAAGTGCTGGTAGCGCTCGAGGTAGACTCTCTCGCCTTCGCTTTTGCCGTGGCCAATGTAGTCAAAGGCGAAGACGGCGTAGCCGGCCTCGGCGAGCAGCTCAAAGAAGTCAAGATACCCCGACGAGTGGTCGCCTAGCCCGTGGAGGAACACGATGACGCCACGCAGTCTCTCGACCTGCGGCACGACCGACTGGTAAAAGAGCTCCACGTACCGGTCGTTCGTGAACGTGTCGGTGGTGTGGATCGAGTGTGTCTTCTGGGTGGGCATGGCGTTGAGATCTGGATCTGGGTGCCAAACGGCAAACACCTCTATGAATTGATATATTGCAAAAACGAATAGATTCATGTATTGATATATAAAGGAAACCATTTGGATTGGTCGAGATCGACCAATGGCATCGCCGCCATGATGCGGGTGTCGAGAACATGGATGGGTTGACTCCGACGCCGTTGGATCGCCGAAGGCTAGGAACGAGTCGACACCGGTTCACACTAGCCCAGGCGCTATAGAGTATGCTGCTAGCGTTCATGCCGCTGCGGTTGTCGCGCTTTTTGTGGACCTTGCAAAATTGCACCTGATTACCCCGCCACGAGACATTGTTGATGCAGCTGCGCCGCCCAAGATGATTCTACATGATCAGCAGTCTGAGCTCGCAGCCCGAGCTCGCAGTCCGAGCTGGTGTAGCTGTTAGTTGATGTGCACGCATCCGTGCCAGAGTCTTAGTCGCAGCTATTAGTGGAAGACAGCGAGAGAGCTGACAGCGGTAGGACGCAGCTTGGGTGCATGGATATAAAGGCTTGGTAAACGAAAAGCTCGGGGCTCACCGAAACGCAGCACGGTATTCGGTGCGCATCTTGGTCAGTGTGGACGAGAGAAGCTGGACTCGGATGCGGTCCTTCTCTTGCAGTCTAGACACCGCCATATTCAATAAGCGTCGCAAGCGTCCCGCTACGTACAGGTCGATCTTCCACTGCTTGCGCGTCTGCGGCGTCGAGAGGTCCGCGCTATTGGACTTGAGGCTCTTGATGAGATCGCTCGGCACCTCGACGTTGGCCAGCATGCTCTTGCGCGCTACGACGCTGGGGCGCAGCATGTCGTGCACTGCGACACCAGCCGGCGGGGCCGTCGGTACGGGCGGCGCACTGGGCTTGTCGCGCGCAAGAAGGTCGACATGGGTCGTCGCGAGCTCATGCAGGCGGTTCAAGTTGCTCTCGGGGGCAAAGTACTCCCGCACCTCGTACGGGCGACCGAGCACGTGGTCTTTCGACGTGCAACCGCGGGTCGCGCGGGCGTCGGCCGCAAACTTGGGGGCGCCGCAGCACGCGTGGTGCGTCGAGGCCTCGAGCGCCGACGTATGCGCTGGCACGGGGTGGTGCAAACACTCTTTGATTTCTGAGCCCGTGAAAAAAACGTGGCACTCGACGCAGTACAAGCACTGGAGCGCTCCCCAAAGCTTCCAGTACATCGTCTTGGGCGACGCAGCGAGTGCCTTGAGCCAAGGATCGACCCTCCAGTCGTCCCGCGGTTCGTGGCGAGAAAGCACTTGCCCAAAGCACCCGATACTCGGGATCGCGTCATGGCAGTGCAAGACTCGAACGTGGCCGCTATAGTAAACGACGCCGCACGCCGCGCATTGGTCGAGGCCTGTCTCAAGCTGCTTGAGATGCCCGAGCAAATGGGCGATGCGCTTGCTATAGAGCTTGTAGCAGAGCTTTTCCTTGCGCGGCTCAATCATGTCGAGCTGTTCGAGCGAGCACTTGAGCGCGATCGCGTCCAAAATGCCTTCCGAGACGCAGAGGAGGTCCCCCGGCATGTCCACGACGGACTCGAGGTGCGTGCCAATGAACGTCGTGCACTCGTTGACGAGGTAGTCCATCTGCAAAAAGTCGGACGAAATGAGAATTGGCGTGACGTTTTCGACACCGAGCTTTGTGAGCGGTGACGTGCCCACGCCGTTGGCCGCGTGAACGTAGTTGTAGAGCCACTCAAAGATGCCGACATCGCAGTGCACGGAAATGTCAATGTCCTCGCTCGAGCCCGAATCGCTTAAATAGGCGCAAAAGTACCGCATGTTGTTCAGCAGCAGCGCCTTGTTACACGTAAAGTCCCGATTGACTTTGCGAAACTCGTCGCACACGTGGATGACGATGGTCTCGTCACGGAGCTTACGCGGCTTCTTATCGATCGTCTCGAGCGACGGCGCCTTCTCGTCGACGCTGCCTCGGATCGTGCGCGGCGGCTGCCGCACGGACCCTTTGCGCTGCATTTGTTGGCCTTTCGCCACGAATCTGCAAACTCGTATCTTTGGATTGGCCAATCGTGTCGCTTGTGGCGGCCAACGCCACTTTTGAAATGGCTGAATCCAAGTATTGGTTGAATCGTAGATTTTTTCGAATAGTTTCGACTCGAGTTGATTTTGCTCGATTTTTTGCGCATAGTGAACAGGAAACAAAGTTTTATGCATTGTTACTCGACAGATCATAGGTAGATGGGGGTAAGGGCCCGCGCGCCGAGAGTGGTGGCAACTTGACGCGGCTCGGCGATACCTCGGAGCGTCGCATGGCCTGTGGCGCGGTCGCAATGCGGCGTAGCTCGGGGCGCTGGAGCCCTGGCGGCAAATGAATGTCACCCACCGACCGCGTCGAGAGCAAGTGCGCTGGCGACCGTGGCGATGCCAGAGGTGAGTTGGTGAGATCATTGGGCGCTGGACCGCGTCGCGGCTGCCTATACCAATATAGGTGCATTAGGGGTTAGGGCAAGAAAAGTTGCGTGTACGGAGAGGCGTGTTTGGTGGCGCTGATGAGAAGCTAGACAAAGACAAAATTGATCACACCGTAAGAACGGGACGAGGCTACCTCGGCGTCGCGCCGCTCGTCTTGGTTGGTCTCGCGCGCACTCGGTGTGAGGGGTTCGAGCTTGACGAGTTTCTAAAAGGATGATGAATAGGAGAGGAAGGCTACGTGCACGCAACCTTAGCCCGGTGACGCATGGACGGCGATGGCACGTCGGGCGATTGCAGAATCGAGAGCACTTTGGATTTGGGCATGGGAACGTCGTCGTCGCCTTCAGGCGTCTAAATGCACATCATAGTCATCCAATTTTGCCACAGGTTCGCTTCGCCTACGGGGAGCTTGAGCGGCGGTGTCGCCGGCTTCTCCACGACGGCCAGCTTGGGCTTCGATTTCTACAAATGAAAGTGTGTTGGCTTGACTGAGTGCAATACAGCGCGGGGCGCACCGTGGTCGTCACTGTTTTGGGCGGGGAGTCACTGAGGGGGCGCGACGTGGCGTCCGCTCTGTACTTCTTACGTTCCCGCCGCACACTCTTCAAGAAAGGCGAGAGCAGCAACTGTTTGGCGTCGGGTCGCTTGCTGGGGTCGCGCTGAAAGCATGCGTGGAGAAACGCAACTGCCTACGAGATGACCTCGTTAGAAAAGGCATTCGACGCGGAGGCTAAAATAACGCCATTCCATGTGTACCTCGGCTGGCAAGTCGGTCGGGACCTTTGGAATCGAGTCGCTCGACACGATCTTGTACATGGCGGTGAGCGGGTTGCTGAATTCGTGCCACGGCGTCTGACCCGTGAGCATCTCGAGCACGGTACAGCCCAGACTCCAAATGTCGGCTTTGATCCACCTACATTGTGCCATGAGACTTTACTGAGAAATCGACAAAGTGTACCCTTCGCTGGTCTGTTGCTCCTTGATAACTTCTGGCGCCTACGCCAGCCACATTCTCTCAACCAAATCATTCAGCGCACAAGGACCACCATCCAATGGGGCGTTCCCTTGAGTCCGCCGACGACCGAGACGCTACCGATTTCCTTGAGAGCGCCAAAGTCGGCTAACTTGAGCTGCGATTGGTCAAAATTCAGTAGCACATTGGCGCTCTTGATGTCCCTAACCAAGACGACCCGAAGCATGAGCACTCGTGGAAGACGCGATCGATGCGTACCGGTGCGCAATGCGGTGGTCGTGAAGAAACTGCAGTGCGCGCAGAAGCTGCCACGTGTAGCGCTGCGTTCGCTCAAGCGTGAGAGCACCGCCCACCGCGCGAATGTACGCGCTGAGTGAGCCCCCCGGCATGTACTCCATCGCTATCTCGAGCAGATGGCGGCGCTTTTTTTGCTTAACGCCTTCGTAGTGCACGATGTGCTTGTGCGTTAGCCCGTGCATGATGGTGGCTTCGCGCATGAGTGCGTCCTACACCACAACCTCTGTTTGATCATGTTCCGACCGATCGTAGAATCTACGATTTCATCGAACGAAAGATCCTTTGTGCTCAGCTCTTTGAGCGCCACGACGCGCGTGGACGGCGGCAGCTCCGTGCACTTGTACACGATACCATGCGCGCTAGACATGATCATGGTACATTGTCAGTAGCCCTTACGATAGGGCTGGACGGAGTACCCTTGCCCGATTTTTTCCTTCTTGAGCCACTTCTTCTTCTTTGGTGCGGTCTCGGTCATGGGGCCCGCCACTGAATCGGCAACTGCATTTACGTGCTATCATTAGACGCTCCGTGGCGTGGAATTAGCCTCGCCTTTCTGTCGCTTTCGAGCGACCTCGTGGCTGCTGACTACTAGTCCAGACGACATATCTTTGTTAAACGGTTTTGAGATTCCAGCGACTGCGGTCGAGCTGAGCCTTTAAGGTGCTTGCGAAATCATGTATGTTTTTGGTGCGAGGAAGATCTCCAGTTCAAGGCACGGTGCGGCTATCGTTCCGGAAGCAGAGACGTGTTGGTGCGACGTCGGAGATGGCGACGCTATGGTGCTAATCACAAAATGGGTGTCGCGCAAGCGAAGCGGTTGCACGCTGTCGCAATGAAACTAGTCACGTTTTCTCCTGTGGGATTCGCGTAAAACTCTAGTTTTACTCGAAACGGTTCGTGATTGCTCGGCGCATGGCGGCAACGGGCGCCGTCTAGCCGATCGTCGTCGCCCCGTTCTTCCCTTGCCCTGTACATGGGGTGTGTCACCAGCCAGCCGCGCCCTGCCTCGATTGCTGTGACCACCGATCCTGACCCCGCCCCCCGCAGCCTCGAAGAAGAGCGTGCTGTCGATAGCCGTGTGATGTCCCAGCTACAGCTTTCGACCACGAACGCTCGCGCCACCACCGATCTCGTCAAGAAGGTCACGACCGACGTTCATGACTTTGATATGGACGGCCACGTTGTGCAGCCTGCAGCATCACTCAAAGATCCGATCTCCGACCGATTGCAGCCCAATGCGTTTGTTCGCACTGAGCTGCCAACGCAAATCGTGCCAAGTAGCAAAAGTCCTTTGCCACAACTCAAGTTACCCAACGCGACGCTCGCGAACCAGCCTCCGCTCGAGTACGCGCTCTCCCGGCCGCCGACGCCCAAGACCATCCAGCCCAGTGCCAATTGCGACGTCCGACGGGCGTCGTTTCGTGGTCGCGGAAGCTTCCGAGGACGTGGCGGGCGTGTGCCGCCGGCAGGCCGCCCCCCCGCTGCCGCCGCGACCCCGACGCCAACGCTGGCGCCCGCCGACTCTAATTTCGACGACGATATGATTCAAGTCGTCGACACGAGCGGGTCCGAGAGCGATAACGGCAGTAGCTTTGCCGATGTCGAGCCAGCGGAGGCGCACGACTGGCTTGCTTCGAGCCACTCGTTTCTTGGCGCGGCTACCATCGTCGGCAGTGACGACTCGGACAACGGCGATGACGATGAGGGTGTCGACGATTGGCTCCAAAGCGGGCCACGCCCCGACATTCCGACCAAGGACAAGGAGCATACCAGTGTCCAAGAGAC
The DNA here is from genome assembly GCF_000281045.1 of Saprolegnia diclina VS20. NCBI lineage: Eukaryota > Oomycota > Saprolegniomycetes > Saprolegniales > Saprolegniaceae > Saprolegnia > Saprolegnia diclina. The sequence goes on along the minus strand of NW_008246103.1, from coordinate 223,440 downwards.
GCCGGACGTCCCGGCGCAGTCCAAAGCGCGCACGGAAAGTGTCGAGATGAAATCTGGGGCGTCTTCGAACGAGCCTCTGCCTCTCGTGGCAGGTAGTGTACATGTATCGTTGAGAGAGCTATATAAGAGAAACCACTCATGTAGGCGCTGGTATCCGAGACACGACGGTCGTCAAGAAGAAGAAAGCGCAGCTGCCCACCCACAATTTGCCGCACCCGACGCCGATCTCGGGCGATTGGCTCAATTCGCGCACGATGATCAACAACTACATCATCTTGGAGAGCCTCGGTGTCGGAAGCTACGCCGAGGTCAAGCTCTGCAAAGAGAAGGCATCCGGGCAGCTCTTTGCCATGAAGTTTATTGACCGCGATATCATGCACAAGCACGGCAAACTCAATCGGCAGCCGGACGCGCTCAACGACATCAAGCGCGAGATTGCCATCATGAAGAAACTGAATCACCCCAACGTACTGCGGCTCTTTGAGGTCATGGACGACCCGCACGTCAACAGACTTTTTCTCGTCCTCGAGTACATGCAGCTCGGCGACTTGTTGAGTTTTCAAAAAAAGACAAAGCCGATCTCGACCACCGACACGATTTGTGCGCCGATGCTCGATCCCGAGCTGCACGGCGTCGCCCTCCAAGTGCTCCACGGCCTGTCGTACCTCCACGACCAAAACATCGTCCATGGCGACCTCAAGCCCCAGAACCTCCTCATCGGCGAAAAGGGCATTGTCAAGATTGCTGACTTTGGCATTTCCCAAAATTTGTATGGCAGCAAGCAGCAGCTCCTCGAGTCCAAGGGTACGCCGGCGTTCATGTCGCCCGAAATGTGCTCGGGCGTGCAGTGTACGTGCCAACTATCAAGTGCCCACTTGACAGATTGATCATTTGCGTAGACTCGGGCCAACTGGCCGATGTGTGGGCGGTCGGCGCGACCTTGTACATGCTCAAGTTTGGCAACCCGCCGTTCGTGGCAAAAACGGCTCTCCAAGTCTTTGAGAAGATTCAGAACGATCCCGTTCTACTCCCGCCGGGCGTGGACCCGGCGCTCGCCGACTTTTTGTACAAAATTATGACCAAGGACCCGAGTCGTCGCCTGGCGCTGGCGGACGCATTGAGCCATCCGTGGATCACAAAAGACCGGTCGCTGCGCCGGCGACCCCTCTTGAACGTCCGGATCACAGTGTCGGCCGACGAAATCGACAGCGCCATTCACGCCACGTCGTCTCCGCTCCATGCTACAACGTCCAACGCGGGGCTCCCGTCGCTCATCGCCGACCGCCCAGCGCCAACCAAGACGTCGTCCAGTGCCACCGAGTCCAAGGCTTTGGGGGGCAGTGCGCCACCAACAACGCCACCGACACTGGTGCTCGAGGCCAAGACGCCAGGCGACACCCGGAGCCACCACTTGCAGGCGCTGCACCGCAATAGCGGGTCGAGTAAGCGGCGGTCGCTGCTCCAGAAGCGCAATCAGCACCTCTCGAGCGAAGAGATGCACTATCGCAGTGAAATGTTTGCTCAAAAGAAGAGCCATCCGCGGCTCATTGCGCGCAACGAAGGCTCGTTTGACGACCTCCTTCAGCCCTCAAACGACGGCGTCAACTCGAGCGACGACGACGACGATGGCGACGACGACGACGAGCATGCGATCGCCCCCTCGATGCATCATCTTGACGAGCTGCTCTTGACGACACTGGCGCCCACCGCACAAGCCGTTTTGCCACCCAATTTGGACAACATGGACGCGCTCACGGCGTCATCGGCCAACTTGATGCTGCGCGAGCCGTGCAATGCACTGCTGCATATCCGCTTGGCGTTGGCGAGCGTCCAGGGCCGGCGCACGACCCAGGAAGACCGGTGCATGGTCATCCCAAACCTCGCATCGTACGACTGTGGCCGCGAGACCATGGCGTTTGTGGCAATCTACGACGGCCACGGCGGCGTGACGGCCGCCAGCTACCTCCAAGAACATTTACACCGTTGCATGCTGCGAACTCTAACGCTGAACGCCACTCCTCGTGCCATTGTGGATACTATCCAAGACGCCTGTATTGCGCTAGACAGCGACCTCTGCGATTATTTGTACGCGAGCGACTGCCCGAGCGGCTCGACGGCGACGTTTGCATTTCTAGAGGTTGTGCCGGCGTCGCGCCGCCGCCTCGTGCTTGGCCATGTGGGCGACTGCCGCGCCGTGCTGTGCCGCGACGGCGCCGCCAACGTCCTTACCAAAGACCACCGGTGCACGACCAAGGACGAAGTCGACCTCGTCGTTGGCATCATTGGTGCCCACGCCATTATCAACAACCGCATCAACGGTGTGCTTGCGATCACGCGCACATTTGGCGACCTCGAGTTCAAAGGTCGGACGCGCAAAGCGTCCGAGCGCGCCGCCCGCGTCTACTCGCAAGAGACCGTCAACACTGTACTAAGCGCGACCCCGGACGTGTTGATCGTTGAGATTGAGCCCTCGGATGCCTTCTTGCTCCTCGCCTGCGACGGGCTTTGGGAAGCCATGGACTGCGACGCTGCTGTCGCGTTTGTCGTGAGCCGCTTGGCGCTGCATGGCCAGCTGCAGGTGGCGGCCGAAGAGCTCACGCAAGAAGCGGTGCGGTGTCTCTCGAGCGACAACGTGAGTGTCATCCTCGTCGACCTCACCAACGCCTCACCACGCGCAGTGGTCTAAACCCAACCTCGTATTTATGATTTTGTTCTCGACATCTTTACACGGGGCGACAATGTGGCACTTGCATTTGGCGAAAGCGGGTGTCGAGGTCGGCGGTGTGGGCTGCTTGCAGAGCCCGGAGGCTCTCGAGGTGCGATGCTAACGTGGTCATGCGCGCCTTGTACAAGTCGTGGGCTCGCCGGCGCTGCTTGGCAAGAAGGCGGTCGGCCAATTGCAAATGTACAATATTTGTCAAGGCAAACTAGGAGCCAATAATCGGATCGTACTATCCAATCGTATCGAATGAAAAAGGATATTCGGATGGCTCGATTGAGTCGTAGCGGTCTTGAGGTTGAAGTAGTAGCACGCACCATTGCGCACGTCCATTTGTGGTACCCACTCGTCGCTGAGCTTGGCTTTCAAGCACGCTTTTGTCAGCGTCGTCGCATAGTGCTAGCACAATTGCTGACTAACGATATGGACACGAACCAGCACGAACGTTCCATTGTCGCTCAAAGTCGGCGCTTTCGTTTGTCATAGACTGCGTCGTCACGGCCACTTCGACTGAGACCATGCAGTGCCACTCGAGCATCTCATTGACGAGCGGCGCCGTGGCCTGGCGCCAAAGAGGGTACACCTCGACAGGTGCGAAGACAGCACGAACACACCTGGTGACGCTGCTGCCGCACCGCCCACAATCGACGCTCGTGCCGCGTCGCACGGTGCGCGGCCATGCACTTGAGGTACCAAACGCGCCGCCGTGCCAGTACGCGGCGCAGATGACATTGGATCCTACAGCGCCTCCATCGCTCCACAAGTCGGACCCCAGTCATCCTACACGCATGCAGCAGCGTGGGCGCTCGGCGTTGTCAGCTGCAGTAGGTCCTACGCAGAGGCAACATGAAACAGCTTCGGCCAGGGCGTTGCGGCTACCGTGCGCAGCCGGCTACGCAGCAAACATCGGCGATACCACAACCAGCGCAACAGGCGCCGCGCCTAACCCGGCGTATGTGGTAGATCCCCCTCGCGCGGCTCGCCATACCGTGTGCCGTCGCCGCAGTCGGTCCCAGTGACGTAGCCACGCCACGTGTCGTCGCCAAAGCGAACGTAGTCGGCGCTAGACAGCGGTCCTGAGTGTGTACATGTGCGAACGACGTATGGAGCCGTACGCGTAGGAGTGCAGCGGCCGCGGCTTGTCTCTTCAAGTCGCAAAGGCAGGCGCGATACTGTGCGCAGGAGCGGCGATACCAGCGCTGAATTCGTCGAATGGCCACGATCCGGCGGTGGGCTTTGGCAAGCGTCTCTGCACACGCTCGTAAGCGTGAGCTGGTACTGCGTTCGAGCACGCACCGTTGGTACGAACGTCCTTGGCGTAGCGTTGGGCGTGAACAAGCCGCTCAAACGAGCTACTTGGCTGGCTCGATGGCAGGTACGTTGCTTGGGTACGCACGACGTTGGTGACCATCGAACTCAGTGGCAGGGCCGCTTGGGCCTCTGAAGCAGCGTTCTCCTCTCTTTTCTCTGGCATTTCGACGAGAAGGTCGGCAAGCTGCTTGCGAGAGAGTGCCACCATCTCTGTGCGTCGACGATCGACTGTGAACGCACGAAAGGTTGCCGTACCGCGACAAATTTCACTCGGCTCGTGGGCTTCGATGCGCCCAATGATACGGTCGAGCTGGATGGCTCGCTGGAGTTGCTGCGCCTTGGACGGTGTCTATAATACCATAAACATGATCCCTACTCGCTTGCGCACTCTCAGCTACCTTGTTGTCGTCCGTAGCAGCGGCTTGGCCCGCTATTGTCTGGACCATGCCGTGCAAGATGCGCCTACGCTGCTGGTTGAACATGGCAACGCGTCGTGCGAGGTTTCTACCGAAAGTACGCGACGAGGCTGCACTCGTCTTCTTCGCGCGCGCCAGCCAGTAGCTGCGGCGAAGTACGCAGTTGGTCGAGCAAGCTATCTTCGCGGTCTACAGCAGCAGCATATTGCCTCGTTCGTACTTTGTGCATGTGTACTGCAGCGCCACTCCTCGCGGTATTTGCATTGCAGTATGGTCGTGCGCGTGGCGACTGCGGCGCGATCCTAATCACTCCTCGTTGCGAGTCGTGCATCAAATAGCGCCTACGCCCAACGTCGCAATGTCCTCGGCGCGATGGAGGCCGATGCGAACGACTTCGCTGAGCATCGCCTGGACCTGCGCCGCGCTGGCAAGGGCCTTGGTCCCTACACGGCGCAATGTCAATGGCGGTCGAGACGACGTGGCGACCTGGCGCCAGCTCCGTGCGGGTCTCTACACTCGTAAGTGAGCGTCTCTAGATGGCAGCATATCGACACGATACTGCTTGTTGGCCGGCGCAGCGGCGGCGGCGCTGGCGACCGACCTCGGCCCGTCGACCCAACCCGCATGAAACCGACTTGTCGTCACCGCTGGACTTTCCAGCATTTGAGATCCAGTGGATGACCAGAGAAAGGCAGGTAGGAAGCGGGCCGACTGAGCTGGTTGATTGGTGATAGAGAGAGGAGGTGCAGAGCTGAGGTGCAGCTACCTCGGCGGCGCCCCAGCTCGGCGCCCCAGCGACGAACGCCGTGGTGATGTGTCGCTTTGGGGCGATGTGCAACACCCATCACATGGCCCTGAGTGACGCCAGGGATCGGCCGCCACTTTGCACTTTGACCAAGTGCAATGTGCATGCAACGCCGTTAGGGCAATACAAGGTTCTTATAGATAGGCTGCTGGCGCGCATGTAGGGCAGCACCCTTCATGGCGTCCATGAGCTCGTAGTTGGAGAAGAGAGATGATGATTCTACTGGGCACCGACCGACTGGGCCACCGCTTGCGAGAACGGCGTCTTGGTGCGCGTCTTCTGGTCCGACATCCAGATCCGAAGCTTCTCGAGGTTCGGGCCCGCCTCGTCCGGGACCCACTCGACGTACACTTGGATGTCGGTCCGGTTCGACACGAGCGGCATGAGCAGTCCCATAAAGTTTTGGCGGATCTCGACGCTCAAGCCAGGGATTTCGACGCCGCGCGCAATGATCTTGGACGCGTCCGTCTTCTTGTCGATGATGCCCGCGAGCCAGTTGCCGAGGTGCTCAAACTTGCCCGGTTGCATCTTGCAAATGTCGCGGAAGAGCACCCCGAGGAACTCAGACGTCATCGCCTTGCAGCGCTTCTTGAGCTTGTCGTGGATCGTGAGTTCTTGGTACATGGTCATCGCCGGCGTGTTCTCTAGCCCATGGATGCCTTGCGAGTAGCAGAGCCCGCAAAGGTTGTAGTTGACGCACACCGAGCACGACCACACGGTGCCCTTGATCGGGTGCTCGCCGCAGCCGTCGCAGAACGCCATCGCGTGGTCCGTGTCGGTAGGCGCCTTCTTCGTGCGGCTCAGAAAGCTCGGAAGGCCCGGCAAACTCTTCGAGATCTTGGGCAAGTTGGAGCGCGCCATCGTCATGACCGACCGCCGCGCAGGCGGCAGCTCTGTGACCGACTGCGGTCCGCCGTAGATGACGGACATGCGCCCCGCGTCCTGCGGCTCGCTCTTAAAGTACGGCAGCTTGAGCTTGGGGTGGTTGAGTTCGACGCGGCGCGTGTCATGGAGCACATGCTCCGAGTCCTTGTGGCCCGACGGACCGTAGAAGACGTGGTTGGCAAACATGCCGCCGGGCTCGCGCTCGTCCTCGCCAAAGGCGTCCTTGGGCGACGTCGGCGTCCCCAAATCCGAGTCGAACTCGTCGTCTTCGGGCTTGGTGTCGATCGTGCACACGCTGAGTTTGGCCTCGACCGGGCTCACGGCCTCGACGCGGGCCTTGGCCGGCGACGCAGGCTGGTTGCTCGAGTCGGCCATGTTGGTCGTCGTCGTCGTCGTCGCTAGTAGGATGATGGTACGAAGGGCTGCGCTGGCGACCGTGGGATAGGCAGTCGCTTGTCACGTCGCCCCCGGAAAGCAGTTCTGATTGGTGCAAGAACGAACGATCCATGTGGTCTTCGTCCTGCATTTTAAAGCCGATATTTAAATACACATACAAATCGTATATATAGACACATTAAAAATGAGGACGGGCGACGTCGCGTTGCCCACCACGCGCCACGGACGGCAGGCTAATCACACGCCACTTTTGTCAATGACGCGGTCCCCTCCCTGCAACTTGACGGCAGGCAGCAGCGTCCACGACTGCGCAACGATCGTCCGCAAACGTCCAAGGCTCCACGCGGTGACGCCACCCAGTATGACGTTCGCTTCGCATCGTGCTTCTTCTACGGGACATGTGGCGATTCGCGATTTTTGGGATTCGAGGTCGGAATTCGTGCCACGAACGACAGTGCATCCTCAACAGCAAGGCGCGAGCTCGCTGCTGGCAACGCCGTCCGTACCAGGTAGTGGGCGTACGGCTGCGACTCATGCCTGCGACGACTCCATGGGGCAGCTCCACCAGCGAGACACGGTGGTGTGAAACTTGGCGTGATAACGTGCTAAAGTAAAGTGTTTTTAGATTGCCGTCCGTGAGGATCAGACCTGATCCGCTTTTGTGACGCAACTTACGGAATGCACTGTGTTTTCTGGTGGCCGCGTTAACTTACTATGCACGAAGAACTAATTCTGGGGGCGTGGGATTCACGCTGAGAGTGTTGGGAGCGCAATTTCAATCTCCTCGTCGTCGTCGCTTGCGCTGTCATGCACGGTGGCCGTGTCGTCGGCGAGGAAGTCGTCCAAGTCGAGCGAGTCGGACGAGAGGCGCGACGCCGAGTGGGAGCGTTTGCGCAAAAATTTGGCGCCAAAAGAGCCGAGTTTGCCCTTGACGTCCTTGGAGCTGAACGAGAGGCGCGAGCTACCGCCGGAGGACGACGACGTCAACGAGAGCCGCGACATGGACGCTGGCAATGTCGGCATCTTGATTGACGATCGGCGGCGCGCTGGCTTCTTCTCCGGGATCGCAGCGGCCCGTGCGTCGATTTTGCAGTACCGGCACTCGCTGCTGACGTGGCCCACGAGCTCCTCCATCGTACACTGCGGCGTATCGCGCAAAAAGGCATGCCAGGCCGCGTACCCGCCGTCGAGGCAGCTCACAAAGCGAAAGCCGTGCTTTTGAAACCAGAGCGCGGCGCGGTTGACGATCGCCACGTCTTCGCGGATGCCTTCGCGGACGAGCGACGCCGTCTCGTCGTCCGTGACAAGCGTCATGGGCAACGTGACGCCGTGCCCGACAAGCACGAGATGCACATTGGATCGGAGCGGCAGCAAGGTCGCGAGCGCCGTCTCCATCATCTCGGGCGAGTCAAACACGGCCGGGTCGAGCGTGTACCCAGATGGAATGCCGCCACTCTTCATGTCCTCGGACGACCGGCGACCGCGGCAGTCGACGATAAAGTACCTCAGCGAGAGGTCGGTTTTTGCGCCGGGAATGCACGCGGCGGAGGCAACCTCGTTGGTCGAGATCGAGAGACACAGGAGCGGCGGCGGCGGGTCATGGCGCGCGCTCGGGTGTTCCCACTGCGCGCGCTTGGTTTTCTTATGCACCCAGTAAAAGCGACCAGTAAGCGTCTTGCTCTCTTGCTTCTCCCAGACGCTCATGTCGACGGGCGGCGCGGTCGCCGACGCCACCGTGAAGGTTGGGTGCGGACGCGCGTGCCAGAACGTCGTGTACGACGACGGCGTCCGCCGCTTCAACAGCGTCGCCAGCACGACCGTGGCCTTGGCCGTGCCAACGTCGTCGAGTGCAAAGCGCGGCTTGAGGATCGCGCGGATGCTCTCGGCATTCGACTGCGCCATTATGCTATCGCGGGCCAGCATGACGATCGATAGGATGACAAAGAGGCCAAACTCCATGTCGCCGCTGATGAGGTAGGCGTCGAGGAGGTACACAAACGAGGCCGGTGGCACAGTGCGGTAGACATTCGCGTAAAAGTAGTCGAGAGGGACGCTGCGGCGCGTCCAGTCGGGCACCCATTGAAAGATAAACGCTGCGAGCGCTGGGTCGTGGTACAAGAGGAGGTTGTCGAGCATGTGTTCGCGCTGCTCGAGCTCGATCGGGTTCTTCTCGTGTAGGTCGTCCGGCAAGAGCGAGAGCGTCCCGGAGACCAAGTGCGGCAGGTGGAGTGCACAGTAGCGGTAAAAGCAATCGTAGATCGTGTGCAGCGGCAGCTCGAGGAGGAAGAAGGGCGCGAGCGCCTGCGCCATGCCGCTCGTGTACGGCACCGCCTTGGCCGTGAGCAGCCACATGAGCACGGTCTCCATGCCGGGCTGCGCGGCCTCGCCCTTCGTACCTGCCATGAGCGCAACCGCGTCCGACACTTCCTTGCGCAAGAGCGGGTCTCGCGGCAACGACGCGAGGCGGTCCGAGATGCGACCGAGCTCGTCCGCGCTGGAGCTTTGGCGGTCGTGCACGTGCAGAAGCACTTGCCACACGAGCCCGCGGAAGAGGAAATGGCGCCGCTCCGGAATCGTAATGAGCTTGGTCTGCAGCCAGTGACGGATGGCCTCGAGCTTGGGCGATGGCGCCGCGAGGAGCTCTTCGAGGTGCTCCTCGCTCGCCGACTGCGTCCCGATCTCGTAGATGCGCCAGCGCTGCCAGTGCCGGCGCTGAATGAGGCGCTTGAGGCTGGCGGCGCGGGCAGAGTCGTCGTCGGCCATGCTGCTACTGACTCGGCGATGGGCAAAGTCGAATTAAGATCGAAGTTGGAACGACATCCAGCGTATCTTGCGCAGTGCAAAATAATTCAGACATTTGCTTACAAACACTGCTATTGATTAAAACAAAAGATTAAAATACGCAGCAGCCTCTGCACTACGAAATTCGGGCTTCGAAGTTCGGTGGTATTTTGGGTGCTCTCTCGACGCAAATAGTGTACAAGTATGGCGTTGCCCTGGGTTGTATGGCCATGATTGAAGTATAGAAGCATAGCTTGCTTCAAGACCATGCTTTTCCTAGGGATGCGATTCTTGCATTTGGAATGCTGCAAGCCCTCGCCGACAAAGAAAGCTTCACTCCCCGAAGTGAGTTTGTAGCACTATATACTGTAAAAGGGAACCAAAAGTGTAAATTAGCGTACGAGCCGCCGAAACCACTTGGCATTTGTATGGATCTAAATATAGCTCGGCTTCGAAAATCGAATCTGAGCTGAGGACGCTGGTGTTGGCGCCATCGATTGCGTTGTCGATTGACGCCGCTTACAGTGTAAGTCGATGAATTCTGTATTGCGACCCCACATCAAGTATATGCCACAGCGTAGGCGCCAGCCTGTACTTAGTAGTGGTAGCGAGTCCTTGCGTCCGCAAACCCGTCTGCCAACGGATCCCCCCATGCGGACGGCGCAAGTTCAATAAGATGCCCACGCAGCCAACAAGGTGCCGAATCAGACCAGGCCTGGGCGCCCCAGAGTCAGCTGTAGGTTTGACGGTCGCAGTACCGCATGGCCAAAAGCGGTACAGGCTGCGGATATTTTATCCGGAAATCTTTATCCGGATGAAATGTGCACTGTGCCGCTGCTCAGGAGCTTGTTGACGAAGTTTGAAGTTTTTACGGAGTCGCATGTTTCGTTATATATACGTAGCTGGTGATGCAGGGAGCCCAAAAACCAAAGAATCGTGCTCGTAGCGTGCCTACAGCCTGTGCAATGCGCCGTTCAAGTTGAAGAAACTGATACTGCATTTAGTATCAATGTATCATTGCATCATCGAGCATATTTGCAGAAATGCGTATAGCACAGGCTGTAGGCGCGCTACGAGCACGATTCGTTGGTTTTTGGGCTCCCTGCGTCACCAGCTATGTATATATAACGAAACATGCGACTCCGTAAAAAACTTCAAACTTCGTCAACAAGCTCCTGGGCAGTTGCACCGAGCGCATTTCATCCAGATAACAGTGTCCGGATAAGGTCGGCGCCAGCGACGTGTTGGTATTATTACCCTAACGTACAGTAGCTACGTAGCTCCCTAACGTTACGTGTAGCATTTATCGTTGTCATTCAAGCGAAAGCTATCAAGAGACAGCATGACCCGCGCCAACTTGGTAATCGCATCCACCAAAGCGTATTGCATGCATTACGAGCCTTTGACCGTGTAGAGTTTGTGAGAAAACTTGATGCCGGCGTGCACACTGCCTTTGCGGATGATACGGCCGCGGCCGCGCGAGTTGTCGAGCCACTGCAGCAGGCCTGTGATTTGGGTCTCGGGCATCTCGTAGTCGCGCTTGTCCTTGAAGATGTCGACGGCAAGGCGCATGAGGAGGATGTAGAACGCAACGTATTTCTTCTTGTCAATCGGGCAAGGAAACCCGCTGTAGCGCGCGAGGAACGTCTTGACGTACGTGAGGACCTCCTTGTAGAGCCGTTTGACCGCCAATCGATCCAGAAATGCCGGAATAATTTCAAAGTCCACGGCAAAGCTCACCTACATCAATTTTTCTCAAACTCAACGTCAAATTTCACGCCAAACACAAACACACAACGTACAAGGCTCTCCAACCCCATATCGAGGGCGTCGTCTTTGCAGACGTCGTGGGTTGACGTGTAAAACTCGCACATGATCTATCGTCCGCATGAAAAATTGTTGAGAAAATACAGACGCACCCGGAGTGGCTTTTGCTCGCGTTGGAGAATCGGAACCATCTCGAGCATGGCTCCCACGATTTGGTCGTGGCTGAGGCTTTCAGGTCGCGAGTCGGGTGTCTTCTCTGTCTTCAACTGCGCGTGCAGTGCGTCCAAAAGCACCTTGAGGAACCCAAATGCGTCGTAGCAGCTCACGAGCAGCTGCACGTCGCCTTTGGCTTCAATGCTCTTGGAAAACGGGTTGAGGTGGTGCAAAATGACGAGCCGAAGCATTTCCGGGGTTTCAACATCTGGGTATCGTTTCGCCCCCACGAGCGTGACGGCTTCGCAGAACAGGCTCCGGCTAAAGTATCGGTGCCGGAGCTTCCCAAAGTTGGGTCGCACGGGACACGCGCCAAACTCGTAGTCTTTCCGCTGCTTGACTTTGAGCTTGTTGTCTTGGGCGACTGCGAGGATCTTGTTGAGGGTCATGTCCACGTCGCCGAGCAGGAGGGGTGGCGTCACGAGCCCCGTGTCGACAAAGTACCGTCGAAGGATCGAAAAGTGCACGCCGTGGCCTTCCGAGCACGCTTCAAGGCATTTGTACGTGCGAAAGAGAAAGGTTTCTACGCCAATAATTCGGAAATTTGCGCTCAACCATGCGCCAAAGACCGTACCAATCGCCTTCTTGTCTTTGAGTTCCGGCTCGTTCGAGACTTCAATCGTGGGGCTCGCAAGACCGTGCAGCGCGTACTTGGTCGACCGCTTGGGCATGGGCGATGCCTGCACGTAGTAGGTACTTGGCATTGGAATCTCGACATCGTCTTCGCGCATGAGTAAATTTTCGAGCGATTCACGCTTGCATTGCGCCATTTCAGCGGTGACAGCTTCCTAATGCAAATACAGCAATCTAGTAGATGACAAAATGACTGCAAGGCCCTACGAGTTGCGTCTCGAGAAGCCGCTGACACTCGTGCGACGTCTTGAGGCTCTCAAGAAGCACGTCTTTCTCGGCCGATAACGCTTGGGCGGCGTGCTGGACATCGACAAACTGCTTTTCCCCCACCATTTTCTCCTTGAAGACTCGTGTCTTTTGCTCCTCGAGCGACGTGAGCGCGGCGGCGAGCGCGCCGTGGGCCTTCATCGCCTCGGTTTCGTGCGACAAGCGGGCACTGCGCTCGGCTTCGCACGTCCGCTGGGCTTCGCCGAGCGCCGTCTCGAGGTGCGTCACGCGCGTCAAGAGTGCTTCGTGGATCTCCGAGTCGGCGACCGACCGCTCGTTATGGACGCAAAGGAGCTTGTGTTGTTCGGCCAGTCGACGCTGAAGGAGTTTGTAGTTGAAGAGCAGTTTTCGCGTCTTGGCGCGCTCTCGCTCAATGGCTTCGGCAGCTGCTTCCTGGTACTGTGCTTCGAGCTGCTCGATCGCAAGGACCGATGTCGATGTTTGCGCCCACGATGTGTCGTCGTCTCGTGTTGTAGGTTGGAATGCTATCGGCTTGGGTGGCTCTGCCGCGGCGACGCTTGTGACTTTGACGCTGGGGACAATATTCGTGACAGGCGTACGGCTGTAGAGAATCTTGACGGGCGGCTCGTCCGCAACTTCTTTCGATGTGAAATCCGTCAACTTGTCCGGCGCGGTCGCAGAGAAATAGGACGCTGGAAAGCAGTTGCTGTTGAGTTCGTCTTTGGGTGCGCATCCCTGCACGTCGTCTTCGCCTTCTGCGATCGCCGCCAGCGTCGGGGCTCGTACGTCAGCATCGACCACCGACTTTGTGGACGGTGACAGGAGCGCGTCCGAGATCTCATTTGTCGCTGTTTCGAGCACCAAACTCGCCTTGGGTAGCGGTGCAACGCGGGCCGTCGGTGGCGGCACTGTCTCAAGAGTGGCGGTTGCGAGCTCGTCGAGCGTCACGACATCACTCGCCCTTGCCTCCAACAGCGCCTCCTGAAGATACTGAATGCGTTCGCGACTGTCAAGGTCGTCGTTCTCGACTTGGATCGTCTCGAGCTTCTCGAGCAACGACGGCCGTCCATCTCCGCGTCTAGGACGTTTCAGTTGAGACGAGGCAACCGGCCACGGCATACCGGCGTAAACATCGTCCGATCTTTGCACGGCACATAGCGTCTTGGCACAGCTCGTAGAGCAAGACGAGTGCGTCGGCAGTTGCATCGTATGTCGCACCAAGCGCATCTTCGATCGCAAGCAGCACCTCGCACGTACACAAGAGCGGTCGGGCATCAGCGTGCTCGGTCAAGCTAGCACCCCTAAATAAGGCCTTTTTGCCGCTGGCATTCCTACCTGTTCAAGATGGCGACACCGTGCGACTGCACGCGGTCATCGCTGCGGTGCTGGTTCATGATGCACGTCGAGGCGGCGATAATGCGCGCTTCGAGCCCGCGGATCGGCGCACTGCCGGGCTCGAGGTCGGCGACCAGAAAATACACCAAGTCGGACGCGCTCACGGCGAGGTCCTTGTCCGACGCAAAGGCCAAGAGCGCGTCCAGCACAATCGGCAGCCCAAATGCGTCGACGATCACTGTTTTGCAGTCGTCGTCAAAGGCCATGAGCTGGAGAAACTTGCTGCCGTGGGTCGTCGTCGCAAAGTGGCTTTTGTGCAACTGCATCGCCCGGAGCGCGACGGGCAAGCTGCCGCAGTGGAGGAGGTACGTGCGGTGGGGCGCGTCAAACGCGAGCGGGTAGAGGGCTTGAAGGCCAAGGGCCATGGCGTTGGCATCGTCCATCGCAGCGTCCATGGCCACGAGCATGCGCTTTGGAATGTCCTCCTTGATGAGCAGCTTGCGCTCGACTTCGCCGCGGCACCCGAGTTTTTTGACGACCTAACAAGTGTATATATCGGTCGATCCACATGGTGATGGGACAGCTACTTGGTAGACGAGACAATGAATGGGCGCGCAGGTCGCGTCTTGAAGCGCGCGGCGCACATGCGTCACCACTGTCGGCAGCTGCGACCCGTCGACCTCGATGAGCCGGTCGAGCACAACTTTCCACAGTGCTTCGCGCTCTGTGCCCGGCGCCAGCGCCGCCTGAAGCAGCGCGTCGAGGCTCATTGCTGCAGGACTCTCCATCGCAGCGCCAGAGTGCACTCGTGCAGTCGTTTTGCGAGCAAGAAGGCGCGCGAAACCGTGTGTATTTTCGTTCCTGCATCAAGTTGATCCTTTTTATAGTCCATTCGGCGGTCATCGAGAGCTTCGTGTACGACCTGTCGCATGACTCGTGTCGATCGCTTCTGTTGATGAGCTTTGCTATTATAGCTGTCCCCTGCCTAGTGGGTTCGGTGTCGAGGACATATTTCACACACACAATTTCACACCTAAACGCGATGTAACGCCTGTTTTACACACGCAACCGTTGTCCGGTTTTCTTAGCCGACACTGCAAAAATGGATATGTTGGTGCAACAACCTCTAGCATTTGATAAAAGCATGGCGGCCAAGGTCCCGGCGCTGGTCATCGATGCGCGGCAAGAGTGGATGGACCTCTCGGTCGCGGACGACGAGATGGACAGCGAGGAGCAGATGCGCAACTGGGAGTGGTTCCAGGTGCAGCATCCGGGCTACCGGTCGCCCGAGACGAAGCGCCGGCCAAGCCCCGCCAACCCGCCGCCGGCCAAGGTCAAGCCCGGCAAGCTCTCGGACGAAGACGTCCTCAAGCAGATGCTCAAGGAGCACAACGACAAGGTCAAGCACGCGCGAAGCAGCGCATCGTCGTCATCGTCCAGCCTCGACGGCCGCAGCTCCAAACGCCATTCGAGCCAAATGGCGCGCCGACCAGTCAAGCACTCGAGCATTCCCGAGCACGACGAGGTCGAGTGCTCATGGGCACCTGCCAGCGCCATGGCGTCGGTGGCTGCGCCAGCGTACACTGTCGGCGATAGCTCGTCGCAGGTCAAGCGGCGCAAGCCCAGCACGTCGCCGCCGTCGAGTCCGCGCACGAATTCGCTGACGCGCTCCGTCAGCGACGCGTCGAGCGCCAAGCGGCCACAGCGCATTCGACAGCCAGACGCAGTAGACAAGGCCAAGGAGCCGCGCCGAGCCTCGTCGATGGCAACGTCATCGCAGCGGCAGCTTGAGCAGGACGAGCGGGAGCTCCAAGAACTCTTCAAGCAGCACAACCGGAAGCTTCACAAGACCAAGCCGAGCGCGCACCCGCACCAGAAACTAGTCCAGCTCTTTGAGAAGGTCGAGAACACCAAGTACTATGAGCTCGGGCCGCGCGAGCGAGAGCGTTGCCAGGACATCATCCACAACTGGATCCTCGCCTGGGAAACCAAGGCCAAGCGCGAGTATTACGAGCTCTCGGTACCCGAGCGAGACGTCGCCCACCACAAGATTCACATGATGGTCCTGCAGCGAAAACCGTCGCTCCCCACGTAATTGGTTGGCATATCTTTGTTTAGTATCTAGTTATTGCTTGCGGCTAGCAGACGCAAGCTCTTCATGTGGTGTTGAAGGTCCTTTGCGAGAGGCAGAGTACTCAGGGTGCAGCGGCACATCGAGATGCTTGGTTGGTTCAAAATGGCAGGCGGAACCAGAGGGTCTGGTGGAGGCTCGCTCACCGTACCAGATGCAGTCGGTGTTGGTCATGTACGAGCAGGATACATACCCGATCTCGCTGCCGGAGCTCTGCTCGAGGTGCAAGAGGCTCGAGTCTGGATGCTGTCGACGAGCGCGGTCAATATGTTTGTATCGACGTTTGCAGTTTGGTACGACGACACCTTCTTGCGCTGATACCGCACGACTGCGCGGTCTCGAGCGACACCAAAACTGCTGCGACAGTGTATATTTCCTAGCATGCATCGCACTATATATATCTACAAGGACTAGGTGTCGAGCATGCACAGCATCGCGCAGCCGCGCCGAATCCAATGGTCCTGGCTCTTCTTGCTCGGAATGTCGAGGGCGACGACAAAGTTGGTCGAGTGCCCCGTCGTCGAGAGCGTCCCGGCGCGCGTCGACGTCTTGTACAGCGGACACTCGTACACATCTTTGGGCTTGTACTCGATGCTCCGCGTGGGCTTGAGCCAGATGATGGGCATCTTATCAAAGAGCTCGCCGGGCTTGGACTCGCCGATCTGCATCGTATTGCGGTCAAAGCGCGCGCCTTCCATAAAGAGTCCAAAGATGTAGACGCCAAAGGGTGGTGGAGCCTTTGCGCCTTCGGGGCCGTAGCCAAGCACCTCGCAAGTGACGATGAGCGCGTCGATCGCGATCTTGTGCTCGCGCGAAAACACTTGCTTGACGCCAGTCATAAACCCTTGCGGAAAGAAGAACCCGGGCAGCCAGTAGCTCACGGGCGGGCCGTGTACAAGCCAATCGCCGAGGACCTCAAGGCGCCGGAAGAAATCTTCGGTCCACGACGAGAGCGGCTTGAGGCACGGGTACCCGGCGTCCTCCCACTCTTTTGGGATTTTCTGGAGGAGGAAGCCGCTGTACATGCGTTCGAGCGGCCCGGACATGACGACGAGGCCCTTGATCGCGCGCTTGAGACTCTCGAGCGTGCTCTTCATGACGTGCATGAGGCCGTTGAAGCGAATGAGCTCCTGGCCGAGGAAGACGCCGAGCGAATTGCGGCTTCCGGACGTTTCTTTGAACGTCTCGGGGTGCGCCGACGCTTCGTCGAACGCGTCGGGAATGCGGCCTTGGATCGCGAGCACGAGTTCCATGACCAAGTCGTCGCTCTCGCTGGCTTCGCCGCCGCCGCCACCGCCGCCGCCGAGCATGCACAGCATCGTCGAGAGGAGCATGCTAGTCTCCTTTTGCTGAAACGTAATGTCGGCGTTGGCGTGGAGGCCAAATATGTCGGGCGCGTCGACGTTCGGAAGCGACGTCACATACTTGCGGCACTCGTCGAGCGACCCGGTGGCCGGTGCAAAGTACGTTGCCGACGAGGCAAACTTGTAGTCGTCGTCGAGAAGCTCGTCGTGAAAGAGCTTGCGCATGAGCGACGAGTTGGTGCGCTTGTCCCAGCGATCGGTGATGCGGCCACCGTACGTAATGTCGGCGACCATGACGTTGAGCGTAATGAACGGGACTTCGTCTTGCTCCTCGAGGTATAGTTTGACTTGCTGCATGCCCGTCTTGAGGTCCGAGTTCATCCATTCGTACGGGATGTTCCAGCCGACAGCGCCAAACTTGCGTCGCTCCAAGCACAGCGCGTTGTAGAACGCGAGGGCAAAGATAAACTTCTTGTACTCGCGCGGCTTTGTGCAGCCCTCGTAGTCGGTCTCCTTCATGTCGAGAAACGTGCGTCCGAGGTTCGCGCGCATGCCTTTCGGCGGTTCGTTGGTGATTTTGATACCATTTTGCAGAATCGGGACTGGGAATTTGGAGCTAATAGTGTCCACATTTGTTGTTTCGTAAGTAGAAAAAAAGTTGTGGGTACCTGGGCATGCTCGTGAGCCAAAGTCGAAATTCGCTGTGGATCTCGAGCTCCTTGCTTTTCTCGAGAATCTGCTCGAGCTTGCCGAGCCAGCTCACGGCCAGGTGGCAGTTTTGGAGACAGACCCACTCGCCCGTTTCGCGCGCTTGCTTCATCAAGGCCTCGGCGATCGGCCCTTGGCCTTGGCCAAGCGAAATGATCTTGAGCCCCGCTCCGTCTTTGCCTTCGGCTTTGGCGAGTTCGAGGAGGTAGTCGGTGATGTCGGCGCCAGGACTGAGCACAAAGATGAGCGGAATGTCCGGCGCCGAGTCCGTGTAGCAGCCCTTCAAGTCGAACGGCGGCGACTCGGTGAAAAATGCGCCGGCTTCGCGCCCGACAAACTCGCGCGTGCCAAAGACGAGCATTTCTTCCCGAAAGACGCGGAGAAGCAAGAGCTTTTGAAAATTCGTGAGCGACTCGTTGAGACTACCAGGAATGGGCTCTTGGTGCGGCAGCTCCGAGTACAAGATGGACTCTTTCCACGACGTTGTAAAGTCGTTGAGCGACGGAATCACGGGGCCAAACGCGTCGGGGTTGACTTCCAGCAGCGTCTCGAGGCCGATCCACACTCGCTCGGGGACCCACGACGGCTTGGCGCTGGCGTCCAGCGGGTGTGTTCTGCCAACTCATTTGTCAGTCTTCCGTCTACAAGAAATGATATATATCGCATACCGTTTGGCGCCAATGAGGTAAAAGTTCCACTCGGCCGCCGAAATCGCGTGGCGCTGGCGAAGGATCGATGCGACAATCATAAAGGCAAAGATGACCTTGTCCTTCTCAAAGAGCCCGCGGCAGACGTTGACGTACATGGACATGGTCACGTCGTTCATGAGAATCTCGAGCCGCTCCGAGAGCACGTCCGACTTGGGGCTTGCTTCGAGGCGCATCACGAAGAGCTTTTGGTAGTATTGCAGCGAGTACTGGTACATGGGGTCCACGAGCGCAAGATTGGCAATCACAAAGTAGATGATCGACCCGCGGACCGCGACGCAGCGGTAGCCTTCGCGCGTCGTGTTGATTTCTTTCGAGGTCACTTCGGCTTCCGACATGCGCGTTTTGATCGCACTCGACGTCACTTTCGAGTGCGCCAGCGTGTCGATAAGCTCTTCGTCGTCCAAAATGTTGCCCTTGGAGTTTTCGAGCATGTACAAGATCTTGTCCTCGATTTCCTTCAGCGCCTTCTTGTCGCTCGCAATCGCGACCGTGAGCTCGTCCTTCTTTTGCTCCAAGTCAGGGCGCTCGTTGCGGACCACGTCGACAAGCAGCTGGTCTTCAAGCCCCGTGAGCGTGACGGTAAAGTTGATGACGGTCACTTTGATGCACACCTCGGGCATGTAATGCGGGTTGGCCAGCTTGGTCGTAATATAAAACCGGAATGCGTCCGAGTACGGAATGTCGGCGTCGCCCAAATGCAGCAGGTTTTGGCCCGACCGCTTGAACACTTGCTTGAGCAAGACCGGCTCCAAGCTCGGGTCGAGCTCCTCCTCGACGTTCTCGAGCAAGACCGGCATGCCGTACCGAATGGCATTTTCGAGCGTGCGCAAGAAATCCTTCTCCGACAGCTTGATGATCTGGAGGTTGCTCGTCTTGTACATGTTCTTGATCCACTTGTTGGCTTGGCCTTGCGGGTCGATCATGAGCGGCCAGCGACGACCCATGGTCGCAAAGAGCCCGTTCTCGGTCGAGAAAGCGTCGGCCGGGAGCCCCATGATGTTCCACTCCCGCACAACGACCGGGTCGCTTAAGATGCGCTCGAGGCTGAAGTTCGAATCGACGGGCAAGTTGAGCTCCTTGCAGCAGCTCACCCACATGGTCTGGAGCTCGTGGCGAAACTCGGCCGTGAACGGCCCGAGATACGCAATGCAGCCCGACGACAAGATCATGTTGCCGACGAGGTTGACCATGTCGATCTTGAGCGAGTCGGCGCAGTCGCTCCACCGTCCTTTCTCTTCGCCCAGCGAATCGATGAGCTTCTCGGCGCGCACGAGCTGGGCTTGCGTCAGCGACGTCTGGGCCTCCAAATCCGACTTTTTCTTTTGGGCGCCTTGGAGTGTGCGCTTGAGCGCAGCCACTTTGGCCAGCACTTCGTTCAAACCTGCTTGCTTGACATCGAGCTTTGCCTGCTCTTCGGCGAGCGACGCCTCCGCGGCCTTGAGCTTTTCCTTCTTGGGGCCAATGTTCTTGGCGACCGTGTCGTACGTGTACATGGCGCGCACCCACATGCAGAGCGACGTGGCGGCCGACGAGATGGACGAGAGGTTCTCGGGCGTAAACTCGTCGTCTTGCATGAATTTGGCCAATTGCCGAATCGTCTTTGTCGGAATGTTGTCCTTGTCGTACTCCTTGAGCTTGTCGAGGAACTTCATGTCGTTCAAGAGCTTCTTCGCTTCATTCCACTCTTGCTTGGCGCCAAAGAGAAGGCAGACTGCATTGAGCGTGACGCCGACCATCTTGGGGGGGTTCGTAAACGTCTTGAGCACCGTAATGTCGTCCTTCTTGAGCGAGTTGAGTGCGCCGATCGCAGCGTAGTACGCTGGCATCGCTTCGTCCAGATCCTTCTGACAGTCATCTTTGATGATCTTGACTTCATCGGCAATCAAGTTGGCCGCGCGCACGTCCGCTTCAATGAGCACTTGTTGCTTATCGGCTTCCTCCTGGTCCTTGCTCACTTGGATCAGGAGGTCCGACGTCTCCTTTTGGCTCTTGACAAGGACGGGTTGGAGCTCCGTAAGCTCGACTTTCAAATTTCCGACAATGTCCTCGGTCTCGGCAAGCTTCTTGAGACCACCGCGGTACCGCGCTTCCTTGGCCTTGACCAGCCCGCGCTGCGTGCGGAGCATGTCGACGTAGAGCCGAATGAGCTCGAGGTACGAGGTCGGCGTCGTGTACGTTTGGCGCTTGAGCTCCTTAAAGTACTTGGCGGTCGCGACTTCGACGCTGCGATGGATCGTGACGGCCATGCCGCAGAGCGACTGCACGTGCTTGTCAATGCCGAGCTCTTCGGCGGCGGCCGCAAGGAACCGAATCGCGACCGAGTTGAGCGCGTCTTCGGGCCACGCCGAGAACCAATCGATCGTGCAGCAATTGACGAGCGATGGAAACATGCGGCACCGGTTCCGGAACCCGCCGCCGATCGGCGAAAACGCGAGCACCATGTGCAAATTCTCGCGCACGAGCATAATGTAGTGCGCAATAATGTCTTCGCGCGTCATCTTGCCGAGCGCCGCGGCGAGCGGCCGGACCATGCCCACGATCTTCTCCATTTCGTCAGCCGCATACAGATTCGGGACGTCGCCCGTGTTGAGCACATTGTTGATGTCCTCCAAGAACGACTCGACGACGATTTGCGTGTCCGAGAAGAGAAATACCACGGGCTTGGCCTCGGCGCCAGCGACCATGAGAATTTTCTTTAGGTCTTCGTGGAATTCGTTGGGGCCGTACCCGCGCGTGATCTCGATCGAGAAGCACTTGTAGTCGGCCATAAAGGCCGCGAGGCGCGTCAAACTCTGTCGCCCCGACCCGCCGACGCCGACGAGCAGCGCGTTCCCGCGCGGCTGGCGCAGAATGCGGCAGATGCGGCTCACGTGGTGGATCGCGTCGTTGAAGAAGACGAGGTACATTTGGCTTGGAAACGTAATGTTGTACTCTTCAAGGTACTCGAGCAGGAGCGTGTTGAGGCGGCCCATGTCGTCAATGCTCTGGTACTTCTTGTTGTCGCGCGACACAAAATCGCCATACAAGAGATGCTCAAACGTTGAAGGTTCCCAGTACAACTGCAAATGCGTCTCCAGCAGCGCCGCGCACGCCGTGTTGAACCACGTGCGATCGGCACCGTCGATGAGACGGTCCCGGAAGACCCGCGCTTCTTCGTGCAGCCAGAGCTGAACGAGCGCGTCAATCGACGACGCATGCTCCTTCGTGATCATGAGGACCCCTTGAAACACTTTGGAGAGATCGCGGAGGTTGAACGTGTAGTGCGACTTGGACGGCGTCGGAAGCAACTCGGCCTCGACGCGCTGGTAGAGCTGGACACTGGCCGAGACGATCGGCCGGCCCATGTGCGCGAGGGACGGCACTTCGAGCTCGAGAAACCCGCTGAGGATCGAGACGAAGATTTGAGTCATGGCGTCCGGCGACAGATTCGGGATCCAGACCATGTGGAAGTGCCGTATCAAACGGGGCGTTACCTCGCTGCGCCCGCCGCCGGGGGGCGCGCACGCGGCCGCAAAGACGACGTTGGTCACGTTCTTGAAGAACATCTTGTCCGTATCATAGTACCCGTTCTGGTCAATAACTTGACGAAGGAGCTCGTTGGGGGGCTGCGCGCCGTAGACCTCGAGCGCCGGCATGTTGAGGTCGTCGATGAACATGAGCATCTTCTTGCCCGAGGGCGGCCCGAGAAGATTCTTGCGCTTCTTTTCGAGTTTGAGTTCGAGCATTTCGTTGAGATTCGCGGGCTTGGTTTGCGCACTGTAGCCCATGGTTGCCGCGACAAAGTTGTCGGTCTTGGCCATTTCATCTAGAAACGACTGAATCACGACGCTCTTCCCGACGCCCGTCTCGCCACTATACGACAACGAATGAGATACCCTAACCCTGCTATATGGATCTACCTGTAAAGCACGTGGTGGTTGTTGGACATGAGACGCTCCAGCAGGTACCGGAACCGCGTCGTGTCTTGCGTCGGCACGAGCATCGAAAAGTATGACAACGACGCGTCATACTTGAAGTGCGGCGTGCGGTGCACCCACGAGACCCAGTTCGCGTTCACGTCGTCAATGGCCACATTGTACACATTGTCAATCGGGCCGACAAACTCAAACAAACTGCGGAGTTGGTCGAGGCAGAATGCGTGAAAGCGCGGTCGGGACGCGTCGTCAATGTTGGCGCCGACGCTCCACGTGAGGCTAAAGATAAAGTACATGCGCGCGAGCGACCCAATGTCGGTGCCGGCCGCGGCGCCCGAAATCGCAGCGCGGAGACAGGACGCGAGTAAGTTGAGAAAGGACGTCATGAGGTTGCCGTTGTTGCTCGGGATCTTTTCCTTGCACTTTGCTCGCACAAAGCCAATCGCGACCGGCACGTGCGTCTCGATGAGCTCGAGGAGCGTCGACGCGACCTCGGCCGATGCAAACGTGTCGAGCACGTTGACCTTCCACGTCCTTGCGAGCGATAGGAGACCCACGTGCACTTGCTCCATGTACACCATGCCGCACCGGCTCACGGTCGCCGGCGACGCGACGCGGAGGTCCTGCACTTCAAACATCATGTGGAGCGTCGACGGCAACTTGATGCGCTCCGAGTTGCTCAGACACAACGTCTTGTTGTCGTCGAGGACCGTGTTCATGTTCTCGATCCAGACGGCGTCGACAGGTCCGTCAAAAATGACCCAATTGCGCGCGTCCGACTCGGCGGCTTCCGTGACGGCTTGGCGCACCAGCTTGGGGACGAGCCCGTCCGTCCACTCGGACGTGAGCAGATTGAACTCGCCGTAGAGCTGGCCGGCCGAGATACTCTTGGGGTTCAGAATCAGTCGAGTCACTGTCTTGTAAAAGCCGTCGCGGTCGACGACACCGTCGGCATACAGCGAGGACAAGGCGCGGGCCAAGATCATGGCGTTGGTCGACTTGCCGCTGCCGGCCTCGCCGACGAGCATCATGCCGTGGCGCACGAGCTGCGTTTCGTGCACTTGAATGGCTTTGATGACAAACGAAGCGACTTGCTGGAGGTTAAGGGCCTCGAGCTGCGTTTCGATCGCGTTTTGGAGCACGCCATAGTCGACGAACGGGACGACGACACCCGGAAACAAGTCGGAAATGATACCGCGGAAGAGCGGCAAATCGGCCTCAAGGAATTTCGGGACGTTCGAGTCGCGCATCGCGCGGATCAAGAGCAAGTCCTCGTGGGTTTCCGGCCACTTGCGCTTGAGCTGCCCGGCCGCGACGAGGACACTCTTGACCGCGCGCATGCCAAAATCGTAGTGATCTTGCTTGCTCAGCTGCTCGGACGAGAGCGAGTAGAGCTGCGTCATCTTGTGCGAGAGCGGAAGTGCGTTGGCAAAGCCCTCGGAGAAGAGCACGATTTCAGCGATGAGACGATAGTCGGGCACCATCATTGCGACCGGTCGGAAGAGCGCCTTGAGGTTGTCGGGCAGCTCGGTTCGACCCGCGTACCCCGGGTTCATTGTGATAAAGACCCCAAAGCCCGTGTTGAGCCGAATGAGTTTGCCTTCAAAGTCGAATTGGTCGGCGTTGCAGATGATCGCTTGTTGAATGCACAGAATCTGCTGCGCAATGACACTGAGCACTTCAATGTCGATGCGGTTGAACTCGTCAAAGCACGCCCACGCGCCGGCCTGCGCCAGCCCCGAGAAGAACCGGCCCATGATCTTGTAGTCGAGACCGTCCGAGCAGTTGAAGACGACGCACTGCACCGCGAGGGCCTTGGCGAGATCTTTGGTCGTCTCGGTCTTGCCCGTGCCGGCGGGGCCCGCGGGGGCGCCTCCGAGCCGCAGGTGCAGCGCGCCCGTGAGCGTCATGTAGCAAATGTCCGTGAGCGGCGTAATCACGAGCCGCGGCGTATTCCCGAGGTACTCGTACGCATAGAGGAAGCGCGTGTTGGTTTGACGGCACACGCAATTGTTGACATCCGCCTCCCAGTAGTAGCGCAATTGTCGCGTCCACTCGAAATCTGTGAGGCACGATATCTTGTTGGCAATCAACGACCGGACCACGTCGCGTGCGTGGACGTCGATCGTGATGAGCGCCCCCATGAGGATGCGCTGGAGTTTGCTCAAGTCGCTTCGGACGAGGATGACCATGCCGTCGATCTGCGCGAGGCTAAATTCGAGGAATGCGTCGACGGCCGCGCTGTCTTCGCCGCTCTCGACCGCCGCGATGGCCCGCGACACATTTTTCGTCCAAAACACTTGGTCGATCATGATGATGACTTGGGACGGGTAGGCAAAGAGCCACTCCTTGCGGTCAATTGCATGATCTTCTGGGTACGACGAGAACGAGTTGAAGGCTTCTGTATACAGACTGTGGCGCATGGCTTTCTCAACCTCGAGGAGCCACATCTCGACCGGTCCTTGCGCGACAA
The DNA here is from genome assembly GCF_000281045.1 of Saprolegnia diclina VS20. Lineage (NCBI taxonomy): Eukaryota > Oomycota > Saprolegniomycetes > Saprolegniales > Saprolegniaceae > Saprolegnia > Saprolegnia diclina. The sequence continues at coordinate 198,711 of NW_008246103.1, read as the reverse complement.
CGACGGTCGGGAAGTTGACGCGCTCGCCTTCGCCCGACACCATGGCCGTGATCCGGTTGCTCGGCGTCGACTGCCCAGGAATGTCTTCAAAATGCACCGACTTCATCGCATCAAAGCACTTGCCGAGGTGCGGCTGGACAGCGCGCGGGTCGCGGGTTTGGCTGAGAATTTCGAGCAGCTCGTCGTTCGATAAAAAGTAAAAGCGCGGAAACGCCATGCGCTTCGTCTCGAGGTAGTCTTCGAGCGATTTTTGAATCTCTTCGAGGAGCTGGTTGGAGGCCTTGAACTGGTCGAGCATCTCGCTGCCGTTCTCGACCGCACGGAGACACGCGGGGTCGTCGTGCGTTCGGCCCATGGTCGTCTTCCAGTTCTTGTCGACGAGCTGGAATTTTTGGGCTTCGATCGGCAGTTGCTTTTGAATGTCTTCGGCGCAAAAGATGGTTTCGAGATACATCCAGTTGCGCTGGCACGTCACCCACTCGTCGATCGTCTCGGAGAGAAGCGCGAGCTTCTTGTTCCAGCGCTCGACTTCGTCCTTGACGCCCAGGATGTACCGGGAGCCCATCATCGTCTGGAGCGTCACTTGGTTGTCTTCCAAGAGCGTCAAAATATCTTCGAGGCCGCCCAGAATAAACATTTCCTTCGAGTCGCGGTGCGACAAGCACACAAACTCGGTGGCTTCCCACCCGGTCTTGATCTTGTTGAGCGACGCCTCGATTTGGGCTTCACCGGACGACGTGGCCGCGACTTCGGACACGAGGTCCTTGAACTCGAAAATGTCGTACTGCATGAGGTTGTCGAGCGTGAACGAAATGCCTGGGTACCACGGCTGGTTGAGCGCCTTGAAGATCTTCTCCCAATGCCGGTCCTTCATGCTCGGGCTCCCGAGCTCGAGGATCGTCGGGATCTTTTGCTTGAACTCGGCCGTCTTGTCCTTGAGCAGTGCGGTCACATCGTTGCTGAGCTTCTTGTGCATCGAGTACGCGTCCTTGAACGAGACCGCCACGTCCTTTGCAAGCTCGTCGACGTTGACTTCCGAGAATGGATTCGTCAGCACGTTGCGCTGCTGGTCGTTCCATTTCTCAATCGACGTCCACAACACTTCGACCGTGTTGTAATAGTCGAGCGTCGTCGCGAGGTTCGCGTAGTTGTACGGGTCAATGTTGAAGAGGCCTTGGTACTCGGTGTACTGCTTGCTCATCTCTTCGAGCTGCGCAAGGCGCTGCTTGACAACGTCGAGCTCGCCAAGCACGAGATTCGTGTCTTCGAAATGCCCCACGTCGATAAAGACACCAGTTTGGAGCACCTCGCTCTGTTGCACAACTTGCTCGTCGAGACGCGCAATGTTGGCATCCAGCTGCGTCGTCATCTCGCCGAGCTTGCCTTGAATAAAGACTTCAACAGCCTCGGTCTCTTCCTTGTAGCTCTCTTGGACCGAGCGGAGGTCGTCGAGCTGCACCATGTCTTCGGAGCTAATGCGCACGCCGTAGTTGCCCAGTAGACGGTACATTTCGTCGACGACGTTGGTGTTCTTGACAAGGGCTTTTTGTTTCGCCTTGAGGCCTTGAACGCGCTCGACGTGCGACGCAAACTCCTTGAGGTGCTGCGGCCGCTGGCTCACGAGCTGAATACGTTGCTTGTACTCGGTGAGCTGCGCCTTGCATTTTGCCCGCGCTTGGTCTTTGACGAGACCCTTCATCGCGTCGAGCTTGGCCGCCGTCATCGGAATCAAATTCTGCTTGAGCTTGCGGCTCTCGACGTGCAAAATGCCGATGGTTTGCCCCGCCCGCATCTTCTCGAGCTCCTTCTCCCACGTCGCAATTTGGAGCATATCGGTCTTGAGTGACGTGACCGTGTGGGCGCGGAGCGAGTAGTCGTTCTCGAAATCCCACTGCTTGTCGTACTCGTAAATCGGCCGGACGCTGTCAAAGATCTTGACGTACTCGGCGGCCTCGAGGTAGTCGGTGAGGATCTTGGCCACGAGTTCGCCGCGAATGAGCCGAAAGTCCAAACTCAATGTGATCGTCGGACCCACGTGCGGACCGTCCGAGATCGCATTGGCAATGTACTGGTTGAACTGCCGAAGGTAGATGATGCGCGAGACCGAGTTGACGGCGGCCACAATATCGTCTGTCATGGACACGACAATGCCCTGGATCTGCTCGCACGTCGGTGAAAACACCGTGTCGACGTCGCCAAAATGAATCGTCGTTTCAAACAGGCCCGTTTTGCGCGGCGATTTCGAGAGCTCGGCGAGGAACTCGCGGCAGCTTTGCACGGCCAACAAGACCAAGTTCTCGGTCGTAATGTAGTCGATCAACCGGATAAAGTCGCAGAGCATCGCGGCTTCTTCAGCGGCGCGCTTCAAGAGCTTCTTGCGCTGCTGCTGCTCGGTTTTGGCCGCTACGATCGACTTGGTCTTGTCCGCGTGCACGGACGTCGCAAGATCGTTGAGGTCGTCGTTTTGATGGGCTTGGCGCGCGAGGTTGTTGACGTCCGAACACACCTTTTGCGCAATCACTTGGAGCTTCTCGACGCACGTTTCAAACTGCTTGGACGCTTCGGCTCGCTTTGTCGCTTGGTACTCGACGAACGCCGCGGCTTCGTACGTCTTTTGCGCGCGAAAATCAAGGAGAAGAACACTCTGGAGGTCCATCATGACGCGGTTCACTTGCAAGAGCGGGAGGCTAAAGCTGGCTTTTCCAAGGTACAAGGTCGACGCCAATGCTTTCCGCTGGCGGCAAAAGAGCTTGAAGCGGACTTTGGCGTGCCACGCGCTAAACGCCTTGTTGACCAAGTAGTACTTGTAAAACCGAAAGCTCGTGAGCACGTTGAAGAGCGTCGACTGCCGCATCCATTCGGCGAGCGCAATGAATTCGCTCGGCGAACCCGGCAAAATGTGCACGAGACCGCTTGCCGACATGGTGAAATGCTCGGGCTGCACGTCGAGGGGTCGCACCACCATGAGATCGTACGGCCGGAAGAGGACGGACGTGGCGCGGTTGAGGTGCACAAACTTGATCTGGCTGTTGGAGCCGTTGCGGGCAAAGAAGGCAATTGCGTCCTCGCCCGTCTGGAGGTTGGCCGCGCGGATGAGCGCTTCGTCGGCCGACTCGTCGCTGGGCGGCACGACCGTCGGCGGCGGCGGCGCACTCGTCTCGTCGACGAGCTCGTCGTCGACCACGTCAGGCGAAGATGGTTCGTGTTCGGAGAGCGATTGGCGCAAAAAATGGAGCCCACTCGATGGTTCTTTCGAGCGTAGTGGCGACGACGCGTATCCTGGCTTGGGCGACGTCGGAACGTCCGGCAAGACGGGCTTGCGCACGCTCGCGCGCTTCTCCTTGGGCGGGCTCTTCAAGAGCGGAATGTCGAGGATCTTCTTTGGCGACTTGACGCTCGTTGCTTTCGTAGGCGTCGACGACCGGGTCGCGTACCGCAGTGACGACGGCGACGCGAGGGCCGCGTTCGTGGGCCGCTCAGGCTTGGGCTTGTCATGGTTGACAAAGTGGAGCTGGTACGCCGGGTCCTGCTGCAGAGTGAAGAGCCCGTCGGCCTTCTTGGCCTCGCCGCGCCGGTCGCGGGCCGGACTCGGCGGCTCCATCTTTTGACGAAGAAAGTGTCTCTTCAGAGGGCCGCGACCGTTATTGTGTGCAGTTTCGGTTTAGTCAGTCTTTTTTCGACTATAGTCGACTAGGATCTATGGAGCAACGCGAGGTACATTGAATCAAGTGTCCGACATGCCGCCCCACTGTAGCACTTACAGTACCTAGTTGGAGATTCTAGCGTTGTGCTCGTATGACAAAATACGAGATACCAAATTTTGCAGTGTGCTGCGGTGTGGCGGATGCCCTCGAGCGCGGAGACCGCAAAGAGGTTGCCAACGACAGAATTCCTTTTCAAGCGGTTGCAGACTGCAGTACTACATATTCCACACTCGACAGCTTCGACGTCGTGGGCAAATGGCCTCTTCACACACAGCTCTATCATTCATCATGTGGTCACCTGCCGAGGCTCGGTCAGTCCACAAGAAAGAGGTATCTCATGTCATTATGTCGACGAAGGATGAGGGGTCGGTGGTGACCAAGGTCCAGCGCCGTACCGCGCGCCCCTTTGCAGCATTGCGTCAGCCAGTGGAGCTGCGAAAATCTCCAATATGGCGCGTACCCGTTTCACGGTTTCGGATTGGGTTGCGTGTTTTTAATATTAGTATGCTTTTACACTATGCTCAACTCTACGTACACACCAGTTAAACACGGCTTCCAAGTTCCAGCGCCGAAGCGACGAAAAACCATCGAAAAAGTGTCTGTTTCAAGCAATTTGATTGGCTGGCGAAAGGACGCGGTTTGGCGATGCACACCCGCGCCAAAGCCATTATTTCCATTGATCACGCTTGCGACAGCCCGGTCATGGAGTCCCACGAAGCGTCGCTCGTGATCTCGCAAGGCGAGGTGCGCATGCTCAACGAGATTCTACACTCGCCCGTTGCGCGCCACCGCCCGTCGCGTCGGTACGCCCACATGTGCCAGCTCTCGGAGCCGCCTCCTCAGCACGTCACAGAAGTGCCCACGCCGTACGAGCCTCCGTCCCAATACGACATTGGTTTCATCACCAACAACGACGCCAGTCGCACACAGCACCACCACACGTACGGCACCAAGGAGACCGAGGCGCGGGCAGTGTCGTACTCGTCGCCTTCGCCGTGCACGGCGCTCAGTGCCATGTATGCGTCGAGTGGATACAAGCCTGTCGAAAGCCCACGCGCGCCGGCAACCAGCGACGTGCACACGACGTGGACTTCATATGGCACGCCGCCACAACACCGCCACGAGCAGTCTCGCGATTCCTCTACGCACGGGCAAGGATACGAGCTGAGCCCAGTACAGGCGCTGGTACCACCCAGCTTTGGCACGCTTTCGTACATGCCAACGTACTTGCCTGGAACGAATATCCAGTACCAGCACAACTACACGTCCATCTCGCGACCCTACAGTTATGCGCCTCCCGCAGAGACGACGCCGTACCACTGTCTACCCCCCGCCCCGCTTCCGCCGACCCCGATCATGGTCGCGTCGCCGTCGATCCAGGCAACGACGAGCGACGAACTGCAGGACAACGCCAAGAAGCCACCTCGCACGTGCAAGTACGCCAACTGCATGAAGACGATCCAGCGCCACGGGCTCTGCCACAAGCACGGCGGCGTTCGAAAATGCACGAAGGAAGGCTGTTCGCGCAAAGACCGAGGCGAAGGCTTTTGCGTCGCCCACGGCGGTGGCAAGCGCTGTGCCCACGACAGCTGTGAAAAAGTCGTGCGTCGGGGGCTCTACTGCATGCACCATTCGGTGCCAACCGCCGCCGCTGGCAACTCGATCCGCGCGGCCTAATCGTCGACTCTACAGATGAAACTCACGTGGCTGTAGTTTACTATGTGTTCTTATTGGTGTCATATTGCGCTCAACAAAATCGTCGCTCCCTTTATTTCTTCTTAGAGCTCTTGAAGCTTCAAGCTCTTATAGCTCTCCAAATAGCTCTCTTTAGAACTTGACCCTCATTCATAACTCCAATGTTAGCAATTGGCGTCGAGTCTTGAGTCGCACGACATTTACTATCTCCTAGAAATTTAGCAAACTAGAAGAACTATGGTGACATCGCCTCGTCGATGGCCGCCCAATGCATGTCGCCGAGTGAAACTTTGATCGGAAAATCTAGAAAAACTCGTCTCTGGTAGCAGGGCAACAGGTCCGTTTCGACTTACCACTGTGCCGTAGTAGTGAGCATACGGGACGTTGCCAGACCCCTCGCACAACATGACGACCTTCACGCAATCGTTCCGCGAGGCAAGGGTATATAAGAGATGTCGTGCAATGGTACTCTTGGGCTTGTGCGCTTGGTGGAGATCTCTGACGGGGCCAGTTGATCGATGTATGCCCCTCACGCAAGCATTGTTGGACGGGGCTTGCCCCCCGGGACTCGCACTGAATCGCCGCGTCTGATTGGCCGGATGCTCGTCGGTGATTGGCTACCGGGAGACAGACAATCCAAGTCGTCATGAAGCTCACGGAAAAGGACATTGAGCGCTTGCCGTACCATACTGCAAGGTCGTACTGCGGGAAGCACTCGCTGGGCACCAAGGGCCTCGCGTCCGAGCTGCGCCAGCGCATTCGCATCCACATGGGCTATGACGCACAGGCGTCAGGCGATGAGAGTGACGAGAGCACGCTGCACGTGGCCACCGACCATGGCGACGCCGATCTCACCCGCGTGAGCTTCGACGCCAGCGACGAAGACGCCCTCAAGGTAGCCGCGCTAGCAGCAATACCTGCATACAGCCCCACGCCCAGGGTATGCATGCCAAGCGTAGGATCTTGGAAGGTCATCATTCGCATCGCTAGGCCAAGACGCAACCCACTGCCTTCGAGCCAGCAAGAGCGACCGTCCATGTGAGTTGTTATTCGTTGCCGTCTTGGTGGGAGGTTTAGCGATGGCGCAGGATGTCCCACGGGTTGGCATTGCCGTGCCGGATCTGGCGCGCTTCATGAACAGTGTGCAAGGCTCGCTATCATCGCTGGGGCACAAGATGGACGCCATGGCCTCAAACCTTGGGTCGCTCCATGTCCGTGTCAAGCGCCAAGAGACCCAGCTCAACGAGGTAGGACTTGCTTGGTCCGTCAACGTGGCGACAGAAACGGCTAGATCCACGCGGCGTCGGGATCTGCGACGAGCAGCGAAAGTCGCCTGGTCCTTGCACGTCTGCAAGAGCTCGAAGCCGAAAACGCGGCATTGCGAGCGCGGTTGCTGCTTCACGAGGTGCGAGGCCACTCGCTAAACGTTGCTAGAATGACAGTGTAGCCGTCGGTCAGTGCGAGCCTTCTCCGCGCGCCACGTCACCAAGCAGATTCGGTAGACTACTGTCCAATTCTCTTGTTTTGTCTCATGGACGATGTTGGATACAGGATCGCCCCGCCAAGAAGCACTGCGCGACCACACCGCTGTATGCTCATCGGACTTGACGGAGCGTGCTCACATTCACGTACGTAGGGAACCATCCTGCAACACAACCCCAAGGTAAACAACGCCACGAATGCCATGGTATCTGCACCCTACTGCAAGCACGACGGGTAGTTTAAGCGACTCGAGATCACCTTCGGCCCGGGGGGGCACGCCGTCGTCGCCTTCCGACCACGTTTACGTATGAGTCGAGTGTTTGTCCAGTTGTGTTCCATGTATGCCGGATCTAGACTGTAGATCGACACATTTATTAACAACTTGCGTTGACGGTGTATGTATTTGAATGTGGACCAGCCTTGTCCAACGTTGATCCCACTATAGAGGCATGTCACGCCGCGACCACATCGCAGTGCTATCGACCACAGTTATCTCTTTGTACTATCTTCTACCTTTGTTGACAAACTAAAGACATCAATGTGCACAAATGTTGTCGCAGCACATTGGTCAAGCGGACATTTCGGGGCGCAATTCTGGAAAGATCTTTTTTCGAAAACAGCCAATCGCAGGGCGCATATGGAAGGATTATAGCCAATCGAAAGCAAGTGGATCTTCCTGTTTCTATCCAATCAATAGCAACCTTCCACCAGGATCAAATTTCATTTCACCCCACATCTGCCGACATGAAGGTACACGGATCGCGACGATGGCAAGCGCGATGCAGGGCTGGCTGGGAGGAAGAGCCTGGCGCATGGCCGCCCGCGCGCTCGATGAGCCAAGCGCCCATGCATCGCTGCCTGATGAATGCGACGAGCGGCGCCTCATGGACCCCGTAGATCGAAGAAGTCGTGAGCACGATCAAGACGCAGCGCGTGGCGTCGCACACGCACGTCAAGGGCCTGGGTCTCGACGTTGATGGCTCGGCGCTGCCCATTGGCTCGGGCCTCGTTGGCCAAGAGAAGGCGCGCGAGGCCGCGGGTATTGTCGTCGAGCTCATCAAGTCCAAGAAGATGGCGGGCCGCGCGCTGCTCCTTGCGGGCGCGCCAGGCACGGGCAAGACGGCGCTTGCGCTTGGCATCTCACAGGAGCTGGGGCCCAAGGTTCCGTTCTGCCCGATGGTCGGGTCCGAAGTCTACTCGTCTGAGGTCAAGAAGACCGAGATCCTCATGGAGAACTTTCGCCGCGCAATCGGCCTCCGCATCAAGGAAAACAAGGAGGTTTACGAAGGCGAAGTGACCGAGATCACGCCCGAAGAGACCGAAAACCCGCTCGGCGGCTACGGCAAGACCATCTCGCACGTCATCATTGGCCTCAAGACGACCAAGGGTACGGCCCTCTCCTTACGTAGCATCTCATCCTGTATCTTGTAGGCTCCAAGCAGCTTCGGTTGGACCCGAGCATCTACGAAGCGCTGCAGAAGGAAAAGGTGTCGCCGGGGGACGTCATCTACATTGAAGCCAACAGCGGCTCGGTCAAGCGCGTTGGTCGTTCGGACGCGTACGCTCGCATCTGCGATCTATCGCGGACGCTCATCCATCTTGTGTGGCTAGGTATGCGACCGAGTACGATCTGGAAGCCGACGAGTACGTCCCGATGCCGAAAGGCGACGTGCACAAGAAGAAGGAGATCATCCAGGACGTGACGCTGCACGACCTCGACATTGCAAACGCCAAGCCGCAGGGCGGCCAGGACATCATGTCGATGATGGGCAACCTCATGAAGCCCAAGAAGACGGAGATCACCGAGAAGCTTCGCAGCGAGATCAACAAGGTCGTTAACCGGTACATTGACCAAGGCGTGGCCGAGCTCATTCCGGGCGTCCTCTTTGTCGACGAAGTGCGCCGATGCTCCATGCGATGCATCGTTCTTAGCTGATCTTAGGTGCACATGCTGGACATTGAGTGCTTCACGTACCTCAACCGCGCACTCGAGTCGACGCTCGCGCCCATCGTTGTGTTTGCTACCAACCGCGGTGTCTGCACAGTCCGGTGCGCTGCGTCATGGTAGCTCTCTTGGCGTCTCATGGTGCTGACTATAGCGGCACGGAGATCTCGTCGCCGCACGGCGTACCGCTCGACTTGCTCGACCGCATGCTCATCATCCGCACGATGCCGTACTCGGTCGAAGAAATGGTGCAAATCGTGAGCATTCGCGCTGAAGCCGAGGTACAACGGGATACTAGTCTATTATATTTCTCATATCTGACATATCGTAGAGCATCCCGCTGGCCGACGATGCGCTCGGTCGCCTTGGGGAGATTGGCGCGCAGACGTCGCTACGCTACGTAGTGCAGCTTCTGACGCCGTCGCGCATCATGGCCGAGACACAGGGCCGCACCGACATTACGGCCGACGACGTGGACGAGATCCACGACCTCTTTGCCGACGCCAAGCGGTCGGCCAAGGCGCTCGCGGAAGGCGAGGGCTATTTGTATTAACTCAACGTTGACACGGCGTCATGAACTCTTATTGCTCCTTGTACAAGGGTACATAATATCGATTCTTATCTGACCCTTGGAAGGGCACCACTCGCTCGGGCAAACGCCCGCCAACAGGTCAAGATGGTGCGTCGGGCGCAACCGCGCAGGAGCATCCGTTGTGGGCTGCGTATAGTGTAAAGGGACGCATGCACCCAAAGGATTTCATTCTCTTGCATACATCCGACAATGCATTCGATCGATCGATCCAACTACCTATCCATGTCTCCACCGATCGATCCAAGATCATCTTTGTATCCATGTGGAGCGTTTCGGCCGAAAGGGCACATTGCACTTTGGCGCGATGGATCGTCCGACGCGGCTTCCGCTTCTGACGCCGGACACGGCCAGCGCCATCACCCGCCACAAGGCGCCGGTGCGCGCGAGCATGATCACGACAACGTCGCGCATGCTGGCACGGACCAACGCAACGACGGCGACGCCCCGTAGCCTGTTGCACACGCCACCACCGAGTGCCGCCGAGCTCGCGTCGGTCTGGTCCTTCTTGAGCGCCTGGGTCCAGCGAGTCGTACGCCTATTGTGCTGTGCGCTGCGGTACTGAGCGTGCGTAGGTCGAGGACGACTTGAGCGCGGCGTCGATCCCGGGCTTTGGCATAGTCTTTGTGCATGTCCATGGCCACAGCATCCGCATTCCTCATTTTGGTAGCAAGCGATTCGTACTGCAGCGCTCACGCGCTACGTGTAGCGACCCACGGGCCCTTTGCCTTGCGCCATGGGCTCCAGTTTGAAGACGTGGGCGGCCTCGTGCCGCTGCACCGCGTTGTCTTGCTCGCCTTTCGCGATATTGCGACGCACTGCCGCATCGACGAGTACACGGCCAAGTCGTGGCTCGAGCACCTCGTTCAAAACGTCGGCGAGCGAATGCGGTTGACGCCTCTCGTACCTAGCCGCCATGTGACACGCAATGGCTCATGCCTCTCGGTCTATAGGTCGAGCTCGGCCTTGGCGTTGGCACGGTCACTTGCAAGCAGCGCGTCATTGATGGACACATGGCCCAGAAGCAGCAGGTACATGTAGGAGGCAATGACGTGTCCGACGGATCCGTTAGGGCACGATCGACCCGGACATTCGTCCTGTCGAGCCCGTGAGCAAGCGGCCGCAGCCACTACGGTAAGCCTTATTTGCTTGCATTCCGAAGCGAAGTTGAACGAAAAGTAGGTCGCTCTTGGCGCCGTCGCAAGCTTTGTTCCACGTATTGCCGAGTCCAGAGAACGGCACAAGTACACCGCTCAAACCAACGGCACCGGGCAGTCCGCGCGCCGACCAGCTCTCGGGACTATCGCGCCGGGCGCGCGCCCTCGCACAGGCAATTTCGCCTCTCAGCCCGCGCCTCGCGCTGCACAAGCGCCTCGCCGATGCCATGCCGTGGCAGCTCGAGGTGAAGAACCAAGACGTTGTCCTCGACTGCCCCGAACTCGATGCAAAATACCCGCCGCTGCTCGACCCGTTTTGCCGTACGCTGGGCGTTGAGCAGGTCGACGCGATCGAAAAATTTGCATCCAGCGACCGCATCGGTAGCAACTACTCGTTGACCGCCGCCCAACTCGTGATCCGGAAGCACCTGCCGACCCCGAGTGCGTCGCCGTTGGTCTTTTTGAACGCGAGCAACGAGCCCGATGTCATGGTGCTGCCGGCACTGGACATTGCCTTCCAGCCGGTGGCAGCACCGCCGCATAAAGTCGAGCTGCCATTGGTCACGACGTCGGGCAAGCCGGTGTTTTCGCCGCTGCCAGGAACGCTGCCGGTCCCAGCACGCAGCACGACGCACGAGGCCGATTCCGCCGAGAAGGAGAACGCGGCCGTGCGGTATCAGTACTACCTCGAGCACGTCATTAGCACCAAAGACATTGTGCCAATGAACCCGCGCTGGACCGAGCACATTCAAAGCCTCGTGGCGCGCGCGCTGCAGCAGCTGCCGCCGGCGCGGGCCGAGCTCATTTTGCGCGCCATGTTTAACGAGACACTTGCCAACTACTACTTTAGCATCAAGAAGGCCGTCCTCGACTACCTTTTGCTCCGGGAAGGAACCCAGCGCCGGCTGCACATTCGTGGCGGCACGCCGCCCATGTACCAAGTGCAAATGAAGTGGAAGTGGGGCGAAGGCTACGCGCACGCGATTGCACCGACCATTGGCTGGATCGACCGCAAGCAATTGGCCAAAGACCATTTGAGCCAGTACCTCATGATCCTCGACAGCCACTTGCTTGCGCTGCACTATCTATGGGGCGACTTTGACCAGCTCCTCCTCGTGGATGTACCTACGACCGAAGAACTCGCGTCGCACTTGGTGCCCATGAACATCAAGACGTTCGAGAAGCGACAGCTTGCGCAAGCCGGGCGCGTCAAGCAGCTCCTTCTCGACAAGTGGTTTGGGACCGCCAAGCGCATTCTGACGACGGCCAAGAACGAAGACGTGCTCGCATCGGCGCTCCTGCAGCCCAAGCACTACTTTGACTGTGTCGCTACGCTCATGTCGATGCAATTGCGGGGCCTCATCGTGCGCTCGATTGAGGCGTACGTGGCCTTCTTTCGCAAGCACAGCCACGCGTCGTCGTCCAGTCCGCTCCAAGGTCTCCTTCTCTCGCTGCAGCTCGACCACACCAGCATCAACGTATGTTTTTCATGTCGCATATATATATGTTGGCACTATGATTTCTGATTTTGAAATGCTAGTTTGCCACGTCACTCGAAGATGCGACGGCGGCGCTATTGAACGTGCTCTTCAACATCCCCGCTTGCTTTACGCACGTCGACCGCGTCGAAACCAAGTTTGAACCGTCGATTATCCTCGGCGGGTCGCCGTTTCTCTGGGGCGTCGGGCTCCATGAAGACGAGGTCGTCCGCGCCGCCGACGAAATCAAAGCGCTTTTGGCCGACAGCATGGTGCACGCCAACAGCGTTCGCACCAAGTATGCAAAATACGCTGTAGGTTCTCTCCCTGTTTGGCGTAGTTGTGTATATGCATTGCGCTGCTAGATGGTCGCGGCTGGCGACGTGGCGCTGGAGGCGTTTATGGTGGCGCCCCACGACATTGCAGCGTACGCCGCCGAGATTGGCAAGTACATGCGCTTTGCGATGCAAATTGCAGCCGAGCCCAACTACGGTCCATGCCCGTCCTCTGGCTTGTTTCACGTCGACTGCACGTCGCTCAACGCAGGCTTGATACAGAAAGCATCGCGGTTCATCCAGTCGCTCTTCCACGCCTTCTCGCAAGTCACGATCCAAATCAACATGGACATTCGACAGCAGTTCAAGCTCATGGTGAGCCGTCTCTCCAAGAAACCTGTGGACCTGTACGAACTCGTCGACGCCGAGGTACGCAGCAGCGGTGTCGTCATCTCTCCTAGCTTAGTTGATGGGTCCAGGCGTACTTGACCAAGCTCCGGACGCAGGAGCTCCTCGAGCTCTTTCGCAGTGTGCAGGACGTCAAGCACCGCATTCAATTTCTCATCGAGCAGGTACCACCGACCAACATTTCAAAAATGTTATTTGAAAGGCATGTAATTAGGTCGAGCTCGTGCCCACATGTCCCGTCATCTCGGGGCTCTCGGTCGCATCCGAGCTCCTCTCGTCGACGGCCAAGACGTTCGAGTGGAAAAACCAGATTGAAAAAGTGATTCGGGACGGTGAAGTCAGTCTCCAGAACGAGCGCATGCGCATCGAGACCACGTTCATTGCCAAACGGGCGCGCTTCCTGGCCGAGCTCGAAGAGCTCGAGTCTGAAGTCAACTCGTTTCAGAAAAAAAGCGACCTGCGGCACGCGACCACGTACGTGGGGCAGCTCATCAAAGTGCGCGACGCCATTCAACAAGCGCGCCATACGATCGACACGATTGCCGACGAGGAAGCCAAGCTCGGGTGGGTGCAAACCGACTTTCTCCAGCTCGACACGATCTGCGAGACGCTCGAGCCGTACGACCAGCTGTGGCGCACGGCGCGCGACTTTCGCGAAGCCAGTGTGCGCTGGATGCGCGGCAACATTTTCGAGCTCGATGCCACGGTATTTCGACATATCTTTGTACATGTACACGATGACAATCGATGGGACTAGGGCAACGAGCGCGCGATCCACATCATGACGTCGACGCTCTTGACCGCGGCCAAGCAGCTCGCCGAGACGTCGCCGGCCGCCGTGAGCGCGACCGAGACACTTCGAAAGCAAATCGCAGAGTTCAAAGAGTCGATTGGGCTCATCTCGGTCATGGGCAACCCGAATTTACGCGACCGGCACTGGAGCCAAATTGCAGCTACGGTCGGGTTTGTTGTGGATCCGACCGAGCACTTGACGCTCCAGCGACTCCTCGACATGGGTATCCAAGACCACGTGGCTGGACTCCTCGACATCTCGAACGCCGCGACCATGGAGGCCGAGATCGAGCGCAGTCTCGATGCGATGGCCGAAGAGTGGCTGCACATGGAATTCCAGTTCGTGCTCGTCCCGTCCTCCGAGTCGTATGTTCTCGCCGACGCGTCGATCGCGGACGTTCACACCAAGCTCGACGACCACGTGGTCAAGACCCAAGTGATCCGGTCGTCGCCATACAAAAAGCCTTTTTTTGGCCGCGCGATTGCATGGGAGCGGTCGCTGCTCAAATTACGGGACGTGACCGAGCTCCTCGCCGAGACGGGCAAGACGTGGGTCACGATCGAGCCGCTCTTTGCATCCAAAGCCGACGTTCCAGTGCTTGACAAGGCGTCGCCCGAAGCCAAGAAATTTGCGCTCGCCGATGCCCACTGGCGCAGTATCATGGCCGCCGTGGTCGCGCGGCCGCTCTGCTTGGCCGTCATCCAGATCGACAAGGCAGCCGACCGCTTGCGCGAATGCAAAGCGCTGCTCGAAGGCGTCCTTGAAGGCCTCCACGCGTGCTTGGAGCTCAAGCGGACGTTGTTTCCTCGGTTCTTTTTTCTCTCCAACGCGGAGCTCATTCGCGCACTCTCGACGCACCCGGACGCGCTCACGGCCCGCAAGCCGTCGTACCTCTCGCGCTGCTTCCCGGGCGTTGGTCGCATGGAGCTCAACAGTGCGAACGAGATCACGAATGTGAGCAGCTCGTTCGACGAGTCGATTGCTCTCTCGCAGGTCGTGCCGACCGAGAAGGTCGCCACGGACGTCTGGCTCGCGCGCCTCGAGCAAGGCTTGTACACGTCCATGCAAGTGCTCTTGCGCAGTGCCATGAGCGACTATAGCAAAAAGGACTTTCGAAAATGGTACCTTCTCTGGCCCGAGCAAGCCGTGCTGGTCATCGAGCGCTACATGTGGACCAACAAGATTGAAAGCTGCCTGCGGGAGCCGAGCTCGATCGCCGATGTGCACTCGCTCCGGCCCCACAAGCTCCAAGACTACCTCGCCACCGAGCTCGAGCCGCGCTTATGCGACCTCGCGCAAGAGCTGCGCGAAGGCGCGCACACGCTCCTCCACCGGATCAACCTCGTGACCAACCTCATTGCGCAGCTTTTGCACGCGCGCGACTGCACCGCCGACCTTATTGCCAACGAGCCGCACCTCGCCGACACGGACGCGTTCCTGTGGCAGTCGCAGCTACGCATCGCATGGAACGACGGCAACGTGCTTCTCAAAGTCCTGAAGTCGTCCGTGCTCTACGGCAACGAGTACCTCGGCAGTGCCAAGACGTTGGTTCTCACCCCCAACACACTCAAGGTTGCGCGCGTCGTGTGCAGTGCGATGGCGATGGCCAAAGGGTCGGCCGTGGTCGGTGCATCGAGCACGGGCAAGGCGACCACGTTGCACATGCTGGCAAGTGCGTGCGGGAAACTGTGCATGGCCTTTGAGTGCGTCGCCCATGTTGATGCGTTTACACGCATCATCAAGGGCGCCGCGGCCACGGGCACGTGGCTACTGTTGCGCAATGCCCAAAATGTATTTGGCCATGCGACCATCGGCGTCTTCACGGACCTGATGCACCGCGTGCTAGAAGCGACGGGTCTGCGCGAGGCTTCCGTGGTGCTCCACGGCACCAAGCTCCGCCTCCGGCGCGGCGTGCACATTGCTGCTACGTTCACGACGTCGCAGCCGCTGCCCTGCACACACGATGCATTTCTCAGCCTCTTTCGCCCCGTGACGCTCGTCTCGCCCGACGTTGAGATTGTGTGCCGCGTCTTGTGCGATCTCGCAGGCTTCAGTAGCTCCGAGATGCTCGGGAAGCACGTGGCCTTTGCGCTGGCGACTGCCGCCAAGCTCTTCCCCGATGCCGCTAACGCGATGCAGTCGCTCCGCTTGGTCAAAACGGTCGTTGAGCGCGCGAAAAAACTCGTGCTGAAAGAGCACAGTTATGACGTGACGTCGTCGACGCAGCTCGTCTCGATCGAAGGCGCGATGCTCCTCTACGTGCTCGGCGATGTCCTCGCGAGCGTCGTGCCGCCGTCCGACGCATCAACGCACACGTTGAAGAGCTTTCTTGAGACCCTAACCTCGTCGCCGCCGCTCCTCAAACCGCAAGATTTGCCGACCGATGTGATGACGCTTGCGCTCAAGGCGCATCAGGTGATGCCAACGCCCTCGTTTTTGCTCAAGGTGCAGCAGCTACATGCAGCGCTGAGCCGACCCCAAGGTGTGGTGCTGCTCGGTCCAACCATGAGTGGCAAGACTACGCTCTATCAAACGCTGAGCCACGCGCTGCGGCTTGTCGACGAGCGCTCGAACCCGTACGCGCGCCGTCAGAGCGCGCGGTCCGGGTTCGCCGACAGTGTCGCCATGTACCAAGTGGTGTCGCCGACGAGCTTGTCGATTGACGAGCTCTACGGTCGCCTCTTGCCGACCAAGACCTTTGACGAGGGCGTGCTCACACTTCTCCTTCGGCGCCTTCACGCACGTAGCAAGCTCGATGCCCACGGACGCTTCTGGCTCGTCTTGGACGGCGCGCTGACTCCATCCTGGACCGACGGACTGCACTCACTCCTCGAACTCGATGGGTATTTGAGTGTGCTGACAGGCGAGCGGCTCGCGCTGCCGCCACAGACGCGTCTGCTTTTCGAGTCGACGAGCCTTGTGCATGCGTCGCCGGCCATTTTGACGCGAACATCGATCGTCCACGTTGCAGCTTCCAACGTGACGTGGCGGCAGCTGTACGACAGCTGGTGGTCCAAGCAAGACGATGCGCTGCAAGAGCTCACGGACGTCAAAGACGCGATGGACAGCGTCCTCGATCTCATCGAGCCGTGCCTTGAGTTTGCAAAGCTGCACTTTCGTGCGACGGCCTTTGGCCCGACCCACCTCGGGCGCATGCAAAGTTTCTTGGCGATTGTGAATGCGAGTGTGCGCGCAGCATGGCCCAAGATGGCGTCCATGACGGCCAAGCAACTCTACTCAATCGGGCACTGCGCGTTTCTCCTTGGACTCATCTGGGGCATTGGCCACACCAGTGCGCACGATGAGCGCGTCAAATTCGACAACTTTTTGCGCGCGCTTGCCGGCGAGCCGACGGCGACGACGGTGGCTGCGACGTCCCCGACACCCGTGCACCGGGGCAAGCGCTTCCAGCTTTTCTTCCCCTCCAACCGACCCGAGCTCGTGTACGCCTTTGGCCTCTCGGTGGATTGGGGCTTGAAGTGGGAGCTCTGGGTCGACACTGTGCCCAGTCGACTGCTCTCGGTGCCGATGCCGCTGCGCTCGATCAAAGAGCTCTTTGTTCCGACAACCAACTGCACAGCCGTGATGCACTTCACCGTACCCAACGCGATACCTCGTTTGTCGAGCACCTCATGCCCAATGTAAATGTTATAGGAGCTTTTCGTACAGACTGCGACGCACACGCTCTTGATTGGACCGCCCAGCACGGGCAAGTCGGCGGTCGTCGACGCCCTCTGCACGCAGAGTCTTCTCCGGCAGCGCGAAAACAGCGTGCTTGCGGCCACCGCCTCCGTGTTTGCTCTAGTGCCGTGCGGTGTACGGACGTCGCCGAGCGCGCTGCTCTGCAGTCTCCAAGACCACCTCGAACGCTCGCGCAAGAACGTCTTGTCGGCGCCGCCCCATAAAACGTGCGTCCTGTACCTCGATGACGTGAGTCTTCCGTCCGATCAAGACGGCACATTGACGTTTCTGCGACACCTCGTCTCGGCAGGTGCGATCTACGAGCCGCATACCCACGCAGAGACGTTCGTGTCGGGCATTGCCCTGGTCGGGAGTGTGACCGAGCTCGCGTCACAGCGCCGGCACGCGTCTTCGGAGCGCTTGGTCGCACAGCTTGTGCCGCTAGCCTTTCCCGAGCTGCAAGCGGCCGACATGAACAAACTCCTCGTCGACGTTGGCAGCTGGTGCGTCGCGGCGCGAAATCTCTCGGTGGACTTTGCCCAGATGCTGTCGACGCTTACTAAAGCGACGATGCGGCTCTTTGTAAGCTGCAACGAGCGCTTCCGCGTCGCGCCCACGCGGCCGCACTACCTCTTTCGGCTTGATGACATGCTGCAGTTGACGCAAGCCATCGCGCGCGACTGCGCGGCCACGCAGTTTAGTGACAAGACGCCTCTCGTGCGGCTCTGGTGCCACGAAGCCACCCGAACGCTCGCCGATCGACTCGAGAGTGCAACGGAGCTGGCTGTGTTTAGCTCGCTCCTCCGCGATATTTGTACCTCGAGCTTTGCGGTCGCCCACGAAGCCTTGTTTCCGAATATCGTCGCTGCGACGGCGGCCGCCAACACAGTCCTCAGGCGCGCCAGCGACGACATGCAGTCGACGACGCACCGGTCGTCGATGCTCGGTACGCAGCAAGTGACGCCGGTCGCCGCGTACTTGCATGCCAATTTCTTGCGCATCACGTTTGCAACGCTGCTGCCGTCGACGACGTACGACGAGATTGACGCGAGTGACCTTGTGGATCTGCTGAGTCCAAGCGTGGCCGCCGAGCTGAGCAAGCTCACCGAGACGTCGGCACGACCGAACGCTGTCAACAACGACGTGCAGCTGCACTTGCCCTTCTTCGTCGAGCACATTGTACGACTTGCTCGGGTGTTGCGCCGGCCAGCCTGTCCCGCCGCGAGCTTTCACTCACAGGTACACCTCGTTTTAGCTATGACGCTATGTACAACATGTATATTAGCATGTACTGGTGTGGGGGCCCCCGGGCACAGGCAAAGCGATTGTGTCGCGGCTTGCAGCCGGTGTCGCTGGAAGCGCCGCGACGTATCTCAACGTCCAGAGCCCATTGTTTGCATCATCGTACACGACGTGGCAACGGGCGATCAACGACGCCTTGCTGCGCGCCGCGGCCCATCCGACATCATTTGTGCTCGTCATCAAACATGCGTTAGTGTGTCAGGAAGGGCGGGACGAGTACCTTGTCGACATGGCCGAGCTTGTTAGCGAGCGGTACATGCCCCACTTTGTCACGTCCAGCGACCTCGAGGCTCTGGCGCCAACGCTACGCACGCTCGCCAAGGCCGAGAACACCTTTTTGGACACACAGTCGTCGGTCGAGGCGTATTTTGCAGAGACCCTTCGGCGGAAGCTCACGCTTCTGCTCGTGTTGACCATGCCGGCGCACGCACCACTGACGTGGCAGCGCCAACTGCAAGCGTCGTATGCCCATCTCTTTCGGCGCTGCCATATACACCATGTGAGTGCGTGGCCGAAGGAGACGCTGCGCGCCATGGTGCATGCGACGTGCGCGGATGCGGGGATGGCCGACGCCGAGCTCTACTTGGACGCGGCCGAGGCAATCTTTGTGTCCGCCAAGGCGTACGAGACAACCGCCTGTCCGCTGGTGCCGTCCCGTTTTGTCTTGCACATTGCCAGCTTTGCCCGGCTCTGGCAGTCGCGCGCGCTGGCCAACGAAGAGCGAAAAGCCAAGCTCGTGGCGGCCCTCGATGCACTGCGGTACTTGGAGCGCCTCTCGACGCGCGTCGCGCAGACCGTCAAGGGTCTCACGCCCGAGATCTCGCGCATGTCGCAAGTCTCCAAGGGCATCAATGTTGGTCTCGAGACCGAGTCCCAAACGCTCTTGTCGTTGCAAGCGCAGCTGTCGGCCGAAGACGACGTTCGCGTTGCGGCAGTTGCCAAGTTGGAATCGCTACAGGCCGCGGCAAAGAGCACACTGGACGCCGCGACCGCCAGCGTGCTGGACGCCAAGCGCAAGCTCGAGGGGCTAGGCACGCAAGACATGGCGGAGCTCTGCAGCTTGCACCCGATGCCGCCCAACTTGCGCTATCTGCTCGAGTGCATGTGCCGGCTCTTACGGCTCGAGCCCGTCGAGACGTTTGATGAACGCGACATTGAAACCAAGCTCCTCGACTACACGATGCCAGCACGGCAATGGGTACGACAACGCACTATGACATACACCATTTGGATGACGTATTCCATAGCTTTTGCGCCCCAATGGGCTCGACGCGCTCCAGAATCTCGGCACCGACTTTGCCACGTGCTTGGACGGCGACGTGCTCGGTGCCGTGTCGGCATTTTACGAGCACATCGAGTTTACGCCGGCGCTGCTGGCCAAGTTGCACCCGTCTGGGGGGCCCATCTGTGCGTGGGCCCGGGCGATCATTCAGTACAAGATGACGTACGTCATGCTCGAACCGCAGTGGGCCCACATCAAGGATGCGCAAGTTATTGTCGATGGTTGCGAAATCAAGTGCGCGCAGCTGCGACGCGCGGTCGACGCGCACGTGGCCACGATGCAGATGACGACAACATCTCGAGCGACCACCGACACCCAAGTGCGCGAGCTCACGACGCAGCTGTCCGACTCGACCGAGTCGAGTGAGAAGGCGCAATCGCTGCTCTCGGCGCTCGTGGTGTTTGTGAGCGCGTGGCATCAACGGCGCGACGAATGCATCGAGTGGGGCGCGCGGCTTCCGGCCCATGCTCTCATGGCCACGGGGCTTGCGTCTTATGCTGGCCACGTGCCAGCGTACGGCCGGCACCAGCTGCTCGTCCAGTGGATGAAACTACTCTCGAACCTCGGGCTACCGTCGTCCGTCGGCTTGCTCACGCAGACGTCGCACCACGCCACGTACGATCTGCTACTCGAGTCAGCGCTCTTCAAGCGCTGGCTCGCCAAAACAGTGCCAAGCGACGACCCAATCAGCCACGAAAACATTGCATTCTTAGCCGCGGCCGAGACGTTCCCGCTGCTCATTGACCCGCACGAGATCGCTTATGCCTGGGTGGTGGCCATGTCAACTGACGTCTACGCCAACGAAACCCCGTACATCGTACCTCCCCACAACGGCAGCCTCGACGAGTTCGAGAAGGTCCAAGACGACGTCTTTAACGCGATGCAGGCCGAGCGCCCCGTCCTCGTGCGCCACACAAATCTCTCAACCAAGAGTCTTCTCCTGCCCTTTCTGCTTGCCAAGCGGCAAGCCAGCCGGCTCGGGGGGGCGCGGCCGAATTTCCTTACGCACAAGCACGCGCTGCTCGATTTCCCCATCGACTGGCCGCTCTACCTCTTTACGACCGACGAAGACGCAATGTGGCTGCCAGCGTTTGCTTCGATCACAACCCCCGTCTACGTTGAGCTGACGCCGCAGATCGCGAGCGACCTCTTCCGATCGCAAGTGCTTTGCAACGCCTCGAAGCACACGCTCTTGCATTGGCAAGAGCTCAAAACGTCGTTGCATGCAGCAGAATTCGACGCGAGTGCATGGGAAGACCTCTGCCTCTCGGCGCTCGCCAAGGCCGGTGACGCCATCTTGGATGACACGGCCGCCCTCTTGACGTGGCGCACCTCGTATAGCGACGCGGTCGCCAAGCAAGTGCAGCTCACGTACGAGCTCTCGAAAGCCACTCGGCTCTCGCTGCCGCTCGACGTCGTGCGACAGCGCTTTGTCGACTTGTGCTTGATCAGCGACGATTTACGCCACAAGAGCCCGCAGTACGGCGTCTCGCTCGCGTGGCTTGCTCACTTGCTCACGAGCGTGCTCAGTGCGATTGGAAAGAGCGATGCAATGGCGTTCCTCGAGCGCATCACGCTGACCGTGTATCGAGCTCTGCACTGGGGCATTCGGGCCGACGACCGCACGCTCCTCAATTTGCTATTTGCTCTACGGTTGTACCAGCCCCACGACGACGACGACGACGAAGAAGAAGACGAGGATGATGATGACGTCAACGGCTCGGGCTCGGAAAATGCCAACAACGACGAGGGCAAGAACACTGAGGCCGACAATGAAAATGCGTTGGACGGTGGCGACGACGAAGATGTCGGGCGGGAACTCGACGAACTTGAAGAGCGCGCCAAGCCGTCGTGGGCGTGGTGCTGGTCGAGCCAAGAAGAGTTTCGGTTCTTGATCATGCCACAGCCACTGCCGCGCGTCGACACGCTCCCATTACACTGTCCGTCCTGGCTGCCACCGACGCGCTGGGAGCTCTTGACCGCATTCTGCGACATTGTCCCAAAGTTGCTTCGGCGTCACATTCTCGCCTCGTGGATGGACGACGATCTCAAGATGGTCTGGAAGAGCTTTTACGAAGCCGCAAAGTCATGGCTCATGGAGCTGCCTATCCCGCTCTCGCCGCTCCAGCGGCTCTGCATCGTCCGCGCGCTTCGACCAGACCAGTTTGGCGCCGAGGCCCTTGCGTTTGTCCATAGCGTCGTGCCGTCCGAGTGGCTCGCTGGCGCGTACAGCTGGAGCTTTGGCGAGATGGCGGCGGCGGCCAGCTGCGCGACGCCGCTCGTCGTGTCGTCCCAAGGACACGATGCACTGGAGGCGATCAAGGCGGGGGGCATTAGCGCCAACGTCGATATCGTGCTCGCGACCCACACTGAGCCGTTGGAGCGTCTCCTCACGTCGGCCATGAAGACGGGGCAGTGGCTCGTGCTTCGGCAAGTCGACACCAATCCCGACTGGCTACAGGCGTTGCACCGAGCGTACCAAGTGCTCGACGTGACGGGCGTGCACTGGGAATTTCGGCTCTGGCTGTGCGTCGACTCTACCGACCGCATGCCGCTCTCGCTCGCGCAGCGCAGCTTGACGCGTCACATGGCCCTCGGGTCGACCTTTCGCGAGCACCTCTTTAGCTGTGCCTACCAGCTCCACGCGCCACTTTCGTCGTCGGTCGCACCAGGTAGACAGAATCTCAAGTCGTCTCATCCAGCTGATTCTTGAAGCAGATATCGACGCGACCGAGGCGCTCGGGAGCCCAACATTGACGTCGCCCGAGTGGCTCAGTCTCTGCTTTGTGCACGCGCTTCTCGTGGCGCGCACACAGTTTGGTGCCCATGGGTTCAAAGGGGCCTTGTACTTGACGCCGCGGGACTTTGCCATCGTCGTCGAGCACCCGTCGCTGGACTTGGAGTCGCTCGTGTACGGCTGCAACCTCTACTCGCCTTGGGACGTCGCCTGTGTGCGTCTGTACCTGCAACGGTATAGCAGCGGGCAGCTCAAGGCTCGGCTGCAGCGCATTTTATTTGCATGGACGTCGCCGGTCGAGCGCACGGCGAGCGTCCGCAACCTCCTACGGCGCCGATCGTCGTCCGTGACCGCGTCCGACATGGAAGGACTCCTCGAGTCAGTCGAAGCGCCGAGTGCGGGTCCACTCCTTCCCAACAACATTACGAGCTTGCCCATCATTGACAACCCCGTGTGGTTTGGCCTCCACGGTAGTCTTGTGCATGGCCTGTATGCCCGCGCCGCGCTCTCGATCGCAACAAGCCTTGAGAGCACGTATCGTCACTGGCTCCAGCGCCAGTTTCCGCCCGCGAGCACCGCGGCCGCGCCGCCGAGCCAAACGCGGGTCGAGGTTTTGCAGTACGCGTCACTCGACAAGGCGCTGGACGCAGCGAGCCTCGATCTCGTCGTCGCGCAAAAGATGTTTCCGCTGGAGAGCACGGCACCGCTCCATGCGATTCTCCACGCTGAAGTCGACGCCTTGGCTGCGAGGCGAGATCGGCTGCGAGGCGACGTCCGACGTCTCCAAGAGGTCATTGATGACTTGGCCGTGAACTCTAGTGGTGTTGATGTGCAACGTAGGCGCTCGTTGATGGCGCCGGCGTGCTCCCGCCCGCCCTCGAGCCGCTGCATGCCGCCGTGCTCCGCAACGAAGTGCCTCGTTCCTGGCAGCGCCTCGCCAACTCGGTGTCGTCGAATTGGACCGGCTTTCAGTTGCATCTCACACGACAGATCAAGTTTTTTGACGACTGGGTCGCGAGTGGCGTCGTGCCCGACGTGCACTGGCTCGGCGCCTACCTCGAACCCACTCGGTTTCTCTCAGCGTGGAGCCTCCACTTTGCACGGCAACTCAACCAGCCACTGCATACGATAGCGCTCGATGCGACCATTGTATCGGTCGTCGACCGATTGGCCGGTGGTGTCTACGTCGACGGCGTCATCCTCGTTGGTGCCTCATGGCTGCCCGATGCCACCGGTGTGCACGTGCTGCAAGCCCCCACGCCCGAGTCCGATACGACGGGCCCTCTTCTATTGCACTTTGCCCCGCGCATTGTACCAGCGTTTGACGGCGCCACCTCGACGGTAGCTCTGCCGCTTTTGCGCACTGTCGCGGCCGATGATGCGAGCGAGGTCTATACCGAGGTCGTCCACCTCGTGTACCTTCCAAGCACGCTCTTGGCGGCCGATGTGCTCGAGCAGGGTGTTCACCTTGCTATTCGAGATTGCTTGTAATCGCACTTTGGTTTCTACCAGTTTCCAAAAGGGCAATGTCGGAAAAGACGTCTAAACGATTTATTGAAAGAGGTCCCAATCGTGCACGGCGAGCGAGCGGAAGATGGCCTTGAGAAAGACCGAGCCTTCGTCGACGTCGGTGGGTATGTGGCCGCGGCTGCTGCTGTTGGGGTCCACCGAGATGGGCACTGTGACCGAGACGACGAGGTCGGTCGTCGCGCGCGGGAGGCGCAGGCAGCACACGTAGACTTGGATGACGTTCTTGGCGGCCTCCTTGTACTTGGCGACGGCCTGCGTGCCGACGGCAATGTGCGCGGGCACTTGGAGCCCATGCACTTCGGATGCGGGCATCGTAAACGCTTGGGCCACGTGGCGGTCCGTCGGCGCACACGCGTTCGAGTCGGCGATTTCGTTAAAGTAGAACGTACCCGTGGCGCTCTCGCCGATGGTTTCTTCCATTTGAAGGAGCTCAATGATGACGCAGCGGTCCGTCACGGCGTCGGCAAACACCTCTTGGTTGTCGGGCACTTGGCGGAACTCGCTCACGTCGGCAAAGCCGCTGGGCACGTCGCACGAGATAGCACCACCAAAGAGCGAGCGCTTCATAGTTGGCAAATGAAGAAGTGAGTCAAGAGGAAGCGGTGGGCGAGCGGTGATGCGAGGCGGCGGATGGCTACGTCCCACGCGGTGTCAGGTCGATGATGGTCGTCCACGTCCAAGATCACAGCCTGTTTGTATACCATTCATTTGCACTGTTTAAAACGTGTGCTATTTTTGTTGTAAACATGTCATGTTTGTCAAAAAGACGGCATTGCCACATTCCAGAGTAGAATTAGTTCAACTCTGTGTAAAAACTAGATTCTACTCTTTAAAACGTGTTTTTACACATTCGTTTTTACAAATTGCAGAGCAAAAACACATGGTGCAATCCCAGCCACAATCAAGTGTACTTTCTACCCAAACTCCGTGTGGAACCTGACTTCTACACTCTAGGATAGTGTTTTTACACACTCATTTTACAAAATTCTGAATGTCCAGTTGGCTTCCCAAGCCGATTTCCCCGTACTCTAGTACTACTACTGCTGCTACACTTGACCACCGCGTCATCGAAACAAAGACATAGGTCCGTGTAGTTGACATAAATAGGGGTGGCTCACGGCCGCGAAGCACGCGTAGCCCGATGGTTCATCGTGGAAAGAAGTCAAGAGAGGTCGAAGGATCAAGCAGCGCGAAGAAGCGGCCTCCGATCAGTTATCAAACCAAAACGCATGGGTAAATCACGCGGTAAACCCCATATATCCTGTGACAAAAACAAATCCGATGAACAATACTCACATTCATTGGGTGTGCGTGCGATGCCAAGTTTTGCTCGAATATGAACTAAACCTCGGCTACGCCTCGGGCCCTACGGGCAACGTTCATATTGACTCGCTTCGCTCGTCGGCAGAGCTTCGCGCTGGAGATGTGAGCTGGAGATGTGAGTGAATGGTCAAAAGAATGTAGAGAGATGCTAAAGTGTAATTGTAGTGAAGGAAGATTGAGTGCAGTAGTTAGGCTTCACAAGGGAGGAGTGCTGGGCCCTCGGAAACCAGTCCAATAGTCAGTGGCAAGCCAACTGGACTATCGGAGTTTGTAAAAATGAATGTGAAAAAAAACCACACCGAAGTGTGGAAATCAGTTTTCACACTGATTAGAACAGATACTACACTTGATCTTAGCCAAAAGGCCGAGAAGGTATGATTTCCATGTGGGAAACCTATTTCACCATCCCTACGAAAAAAGCACTGCGTGCTTTTTCGAGACGGATGGTGCAGATCCTTTGCTGTAGGGGGGAAGCGTGTCGGAATATTAGGTACGAATTCAGTCATTCTCTTGTATCTTTTTTAGATGCGGCGCGTTCTAGTGCGCAAAAATCGCGATAAAGTGCGCAAAAAATCGCACTCTTTTTCGTCACAAGACATAGCCGCGCTGTATCATCTTTACATATTTACCTTTCATACAAAAACCAAGATACATATTTTTAAAAATATCACCAGATGGTGTGTGATTTACACCGTGCCTTATGCGAAAAAATAGTTTTTTCACAGTCAGCCCTGACTTGGCCTTTTCCACAAAAACAGTACATACTTGGCCATGGCAATTTACAGGAACGACTGCGCTCACGACCAATCAAATTTGCGCATGGCCACCCATGTTCGGATGCAAATCGAGGAAAACTCAGTGATGGCACGGCTGTCGACGAGGCTAGCAGCATGCAGATTAGATGACCTCGCGTCTTAGCCAAAAGGCCGTGTGTGGAAGCAGATCAATACACGAAGCGTGGCTTGTGTCAGGGGTACATTACGTGATTTACCCTATGGTTTGGCTTGATAATGAAACGGAGGCCGTTCGTCCCGCTGAGGCTTGACTAGGTGGCATTAAAGTTGTGTGTTGGCTGGACATTGACAAATGTCGTTGTCGGCTTAGTTGGGCACGTCGAGTTCCTCGGCTTGATAGCGCGGGATCGATCGTGGTGGCGCGATGGTGCTGAAAATGCATTCGTTGGTGGGAATGAAGCGTGGTTTGAATACAATATTGTAGCCTCGGCGTATTAGCGACGAGTGTCTACGGAGCGCACTAAGCTTACAGTACTGTAGACCCGTCCCAGAAGGCTGTTGAACAACAGTATTCCAGTTACCTTGTGGTTTATGATCGCCATGATGCGCTTGGACCGGCGCAACGAATTCGGCGAGCTCGAAATGGCGAACGTCAGCTGCTATTCATGCAGCCACGAATGTAACCGGATAAGGTGAGAGAGCCTCGTCATGCAGCTAATGCATTTTTATATCCTGCACCACCCAGCTACTAGAGTAAGCAGCTTGACGATTGGAGAGAAGCCCGCTTGGTCGCTTAGGCGAGCTCTACTCATTCCTATCCTTCCGCTCATCACTCTTAGGTGGCTGTGTTTTGCGTTATCTCCGAGTTGCAAAGACCTCTTGTACGTAGATACTAGCGATTTCCTTCTCCTTGGCTGGCTCGCTGGGGCGGTGCAGGAACTCGTTTCTATCACCTGTAGTCAGTCACCCCTGGCGCTAGCGACCCCACGTGAGGCCAATGACGACACGCTCCGTCGCCCATCCGAGCTACTGTACATTTTGCCAATATCGTCTCCATGATGCCAGCAGCCCAACGGCTCGCGAATCAAGACACGGGCCTACGTCGGCACGAGCGCCAGACGTGCAATGTGGCGGTCCATCCATCCATTCGCCTCGACCCCGACCTCCGCTGCGATTTGGCTGTGCGGGAGTGTGAAAAGTAGTCGAGGCGTTGAGCGTATGACCAAGTCACTCAATGATGGGTCTCATACTTCCAGAACGAAACAATATCCCGTCGGTTCCGTGGACACCAATTTGCAAAACACCACATTCGGTCTTTCTCACTATGGAGCGATCGCGAATCAGGAATGTTGGTCATTTGTCATCGGCGGCTTAGCTGCAAAGCAAAAACAGTGAGTCCAATTTGCTTTCTGCTATTAAGTTCGAATTTATAAGACGCATTTCAGAGGGTATTTTGGTCCGAACAGGTCCCTTGCGGGGTGAGCTGGTAGGAACTTTTGTATTGAATGCGAAGCGTTGATAACGGTATTGCGACGACGGCGCGTTGGCCTAGACAAAAGTCAACGCTCGACCTTCGCTGCGCTGCGGTGTGCAGACTTTTCCGGGCCAACGCGCCGTCGTCGCTTGCTGCAGTCTTCGCGCGCTTCTGAAATCGCACCTAATCGAAAAGTTGCGTGATTTTCGGCTAAGTACGCAGGCGCACTTCAGCGCAATTGTTATACTTTAATCAAGTATAACGTCCGGAAAATGGACAGCACTTTATGGGGACACCAAAATCGCACTTCACTGGACACGTTTCGCGCGATGCGATTGGCTTAGACCAATGAAACTGCGTTTCATTGGCCAAAATGGCTCGATATATAGCCAATGGGTTGGCCGGATTGAGACACGACACATCGAATTAATCCCCTGGGATGCTGGTACACCACGTAAACGTTCCTACCAGGATTAACTGTCGCACTTCTGCGGACGACGAGTTGCCGTAAGGCTCAGTGTCAACGACATGCTACTAGATTGCACTGGGGTGAGCTACTATGATGATGCATCCGTCAGCATCGAGCTGCGATTAAACCCGATTCATTTACTTTGGATCCACCACCCCTGGCCGATACTAGCCTCGGTGTCAATGCGTCGCCACCAAGTGCGGATCGTCGGCAGGACCAAGCTCTTGCTCTTGAGCTGACGCTCGGGACCAGCTAGGCGACATGCACCGCAGCGTGCCTTGACCCACATGGGCTTTCAAGTGTCGAGGAGGCAGGCTATTGCATCTAACGTCATCTCGCGCTTGCTCATTCCACTCTGAACAATGCATGTCAAGCGCTGTTAGCCAAAACTCGACTTTCGAGGTACATGCATACTCTAGTGCAAACGGGGCTTGCCGCGCTGCAGTCCCTTGCGACTTGCCAACGACGCAGCGTACACTCGCACCGGTAGCCTCATTCTCGTCGTGCATGTCGTAGTCTCCAGCCGCAAAGCCCGTGGCGCAAAACGGCAACTGGATGCTGCAGCAACATGCCACGACGCTGCATGCCGTAGTGGCCCCAGAGCATCCGGCTCGTACTTGAAATGGTAGTATTAATGGAAGCCTGCTTAAAGGTCTTGAGTGTCGGCGCGACAGCACGGGAGGCGCTTAGCGGCGCGATTCGCGCTTCTTGTCCTTCTGTTCCTTGTTGCGGAGGAGGATGACGACCAAGCGGACAAAGATGTTGACAAAGTCTACAAGCGACGTGAGTGCCATGGACTTGCCATTGTCGGGGATACCAAGGAAGAGGTCGAGCGCATGGAGCACAAAGTCCGTGTCGCCCATCGTCGCCTTCTCAATGATCATCTGCGTGTCAAAGAGCACGTATGCGCAAAAAACGAGGAGGCCCATGTACTAAGCATGTCAGGAAAGTCCTTGAGTGATCGTAGGAGGTGGAGGCGTTCGTACCAAGTGGGCGTTGTACAGGGCGATCGAGCGCGAGAAGAGGTTGACGAGCGAGATGAGCGACATGACCATCGTCGCCGACGAGATGAACGACATCATGTACATGTACGATCGGCGCTTCTCTAAACGCATGCACCGTGAGCCACATCGTCCGCGGTGTAGGAGGAGCCGCGTACCGATCAAGGCGCTGCCGGTGAAGCACACAAAGATCACCGTCGTCGCCAAGCTAAAAACGAGATGCGTGAGCCTTCGCATACATGCTCCATAGCGCTGGCGGTACGTACCAGGCAGTGACGACAACCGCCGGGTCGACGTTGAGCGCGGTCGCGACGAGCGGGCCAATGTTGACGCCCGTGCAGGTCGCAATGGCCATGAGCATACCCAGACGCTTCATCACGAGGTGCTTCTCGACGAAGAAGAGGCCAAAGATGAGCCCGACCGTGGCGCACACCGTTGTGATCCCCGCGAGGTCGTACGCCATGTCGAGGCCGACGCCGACGGCTGCGGCAAGGAGCGTCGCCGCCAGCGCCGTGTACACACGGACGAGATGCTGTTGGACGGGGATGCTGATATCGTTGGCCTTGAAGAGCGCTTCCATGTTCCACGAGGAGCGGGTGAAGAAGCTGGAAGGGTCCATGCTGCGTTGGGAGGTTGAATCTGAAAATGGAAGAAGGGTAATACAATGCAATAAAAATGGCCACGTGGCTTTTGATTGTATTTTTATTCTTCATGACATGACATTTGAATGTAAACTGTATTAAAATACGTGAGTAATTGCGCACAAATTTCAGAATGATGGTAGCGACGCACCGATTGGCTGAAAAGCCAACGTCCAATCAAAATGGCACAATGCGATCCTGACTCGGAGCCAAGTCGCGCTCGCTGGCATCTGGATACCTCTCGATTCATCCAAGATAAAATGCCCCACCCGATGTATGCGTCATCAAACTCATCGTGGCTGCCGCAGTTGCCCACTGCACGTCCTTATCGAATGCCACGTCATCGTCTGACTCTTTTGCAAATATCGTGATTGCAACTTCGTAGCGCTGTGGTCAAGAGCGTGAGTGCCAAATTAGCATTCAGGTGCCAAGACTGTCCGAGGAGCAAGAATGTCGAGAGTGCTTGCGTTGTCCTCATCACCGCAGTACACGATGCTGTGGCACAGACAGTGGAAGTGCATAGAGGCAGCTACTTCGACGCCATCGATGCCTTTGTTATCGTCGAAAGACCGCAGCAACCTCTTCTTTTCTTCGTCGTCCATCATGGCGATACGGGACACTTGTGCACCTCCGCTGGGCCTAACATCGAGGCAGCAATGAGGTTCGAGTCTTCAACGCACGTACGCCGATGAATCTGCAGTCGCTAAAGACAACACAGTCGTAGACAATTGAGCCTTCTGCAAGAACTCTGTTCCAACGGTCGCACTTGAACAATTATATAGTCATCAAATGTATTGAGCAAATGCATTAAGCAATGACTTGGACTAGGCACTGCACCAGTGCGCCGCCCGCAACAGCACTGGCGGCCGCGTACAGAACCCATTCGGACGCCACAGGCTCAAATTTCGCCGCGTCTTAAAGCTTGAGAACACCAAGTCGAGCACCGAGGTAGTCAACGATGCATTCGACACTCACTGGTTCGCAGCGGAGTCCCACGTACCCATCGGGGCGGAGCAGGAAGACGCATTGGCCACCGACGCCAAAGCGCGCGTTGGCGACCGTGTTGGACGCCGGTACGACAATACATGTACCGACGACGCCGTTGGTTGCGCGTACGATCTGCTCGCCGAGCGCCGAGAGCTGCGCCGTCGTCATTGGCGCCACCGTGGCGTCTTCACATCCTTCAAAGAGCAGCGCAAGGCACTGCGTGGTGTCGCGTGGACAGGTCGCAGACGGCAGAACGTGCCACGGGCAGCGATCGCCCGCCTGGACGCGCGCGCCAAGCATGTGTCGAAAGATTTGGCGCAGGTACTTCGAGGCGTGTGACACGAGCGATGGCTTGTCCCAGTGCTCGACCGAGAGGACACTTCCGCGGTACGCAATCGCCGTCTCACCGAGAAACGCTGCGGCTTTGGACGCAAAGAGAGGGGTGGCGGCCATCACCTGCAGCACGAACTTTCGCAGCGCATGGAACCACGTGTTGCGGCTGCTGGCGAGGCTTTGGCCGCGCGTCGTCATGGCGACGAGGGCGTCCCCGACAAGCCGGCGCTCTTCTCCATACGTGCGCAAGAGACTGTCGCTGGAGAATCCTCGCAAAACAAAACTGAGCTTCCAACCGAGGTTGACCGCGTCTTGAATTCCCGTGTTCATGCCTTGGCCGTACAGCGGCGAGTGGCAGTGGCATGCGTCACCAGCCAGAAAGACGCGACCGCCGTCGTCGTACGCTGCCGCGAGGCGCTCGTTGATGCGAAAGTGTGACGCCCAGAGCACCGACTCAAACGAGACGGGGCCCATGTGCGCGCTCACGACCGCCTCGAGCTCCGAGTGCGTCAGCTCGCGCAGCATCGGCAGGCCGTGGCGATCACTCTCAGAGTCCGATCGATACGATGCACCCTCAGCGTCGTCCATGTCGATGGCCACGAGAAACGTGCCGTTGGGCATCGGCGTCGCAAAGCTCGCGCCGTTTTCAAACAGAAAGAACGTCAGCCCATCGAGGTCGGCCAAGGCGTCGATCGGTGCGGTGGGGCGAAAATGCACCGAGAGAAATTGCCCCGGCATCACAACGCCCTCAAAGCCGCAATGCATGAGCTTGCGCACGCTGGATCGGGCGCCATCGGCGCCGATGAGGTACTTGGCTTCAACGACGACGTCGGTGCCGTCGGCGGTGGTCACTGTCGCGTGGACGGCAGTTGGCGTGCGGGTGTAGCTCTGGAGCGTCGTCGACCGCTGGATCGCAACGTGCTTTTCAACGAACGAGGCAAGGCACTGCTCGGCGTACCACTGCTCCGTGAGGAGACCATACGTGTACTTCGAGTCCAAGTGCGCGCCTAGCGGCACCGAGTTGATGACACCGCCTCGGTCACGAAACGTCGCCCGGCGGGCGCGGAGGCATCGCTCGTGCAGAGCGTCGACGACGCCGTCGTACACCTCGAGCAGCTCGAGCGACCGCGGCCAGAGCACCGAGGCCTTTGTCTGGATCACGGGCGCCGGTGCACGATCGACGATTGCAACGTTGGCGACACCGTGGCGCACCAGCTCGGCGGCGAGCGTCAGACCAGTAGGACCGGCGCCAACGATGAGGGCGTCGACGCGAGATGGAATAGCAGCCGATGGCATGGTCATAAAGAAGGGAGTACAAGCGTGTGCTGGAGGTGGGCAAAAGCAATGTGGTCGAACGGGCCGATCTTGTGGATTGAGCCGGATGACTTATGCGGATGATTCGGGCATTTCGACAAAACGTGGTCGATCGCGTCGATTGTGATTTTTTGCAAATGCCATCATCACGTGATAGCACCGTTGACAGATTTGGTATGCGTGAATGACATTATCTAGAATGGAATCGCTAAGACAGACGTTGTCGAAGAAGATGGAAGGCGGGCCGACCGCCTGAAGGCCAAGAGGCACCCGGTACGAGCTTGGGTGTACCCCAGTACCCAGCACTCTGACGCCAACGCAACCCCAGCGTGTCGAGGCACCTTGCATGGAAAATAGAGTACATAGTTTTTCAAGCCTCGGGAATATGCAACAACGGGTCCGCTCAACTCAACACTGCGTACAGAGGGCGGCGTGTGGAGTGCTGCACATTTGGATGCATGTGCGTACCAGGTACTTCGATGTTTACAACAATGCAAACATTAATATCCGGACAACGAGCCCAGCGCGGCATCGGAGTACCCGCCTTTCTAGTCAGTACCGTCGTAAGAAGCCGAGATCGAAGCGCTCGCCAAGAGCTCTTGCCAAGCTGTTGAGCACAATTTTATCCGGATACTATTATCCGGATCGCGAACCCAGCACGGCGTCCGAGCGAGCAAGATGGATGGATTTTTGAGTTTGAAACGAAGTCTCGTGTTTTGGTCTATATGTATAGGGCGTGGCGCAGGGAGCGCGAAAACCAAAAAATGGAGCCCGTAGCGTTCCTACAGTCCATGCTAGTCGCTGTGTAAGTTGATGAATACTGATACACCGATACTAAATTCCGTATCAGTTTGCACCAACTTGACGGTGCGCAGCACAGACTGTAGGTACGCTACGAGCACCGTTTTTTGGTTTTTGGGCTCCCTGTGTCGTGCTCTATACATATTGAACAAAACGCGAGACTTCGTTTCAAACTCAAAAGTTCATCCATTTTGCCCACACTGGCGCCGCGCTGGGCATGTTGTCCGGATATTTCTGTCCGGATAAAAACGTGCTCACAGAGCTGCGCACCGAGAAATCCATCCCGTGGTGGACCCCACTCGCCGAGTCATAGCTCGCGAGGTCGTACGCAAGCTCCTGAAATCTACATAAAGATATATACGCCTCATACATTGGTTGAGCACTGGATATTCATATCTACACAGCTCTCAAACCACGAGGTCGGGACAAGGCGATGTGTATCAATCTATCAGTGAGATAGTCCTGCCGAGAAACCGTTAGGATGGGACTGTACAGGAGCCTGTGGTGCAGCACATTTCGCAGTCGTGAGGGACGCGAGTTCACAGAAATCCCGGATTTTGTGCGCTTGGCGCAATGCGAGCTCATTTCTGGCTATCCCAAGCCATGGATCGATCGAGTAGGCATCCATTGTTTCGCGTTTACACATTAGCCGACAGCGCTACAAGGCACGAGGAGCATAGGACGCTGACAAACAAGGCATGTGGCGAGCTAGTTGCATTGCTCGACGATAGCAATGCAGATATGCTTGGTGAGAGACTGAATCTTGGCGTCGACTGTGTACGTAGGACTGATCCAGGGCCCGACCCAAAGCCTTGCTACACCAATAGAGCAGCCAATAATAGAGCAACGCCTTGGGCGTCTGAGTGCTTTTGATAGGCACAAGAGGTAACTGCTAAAGGCTGTCGTCCCAAGAAAACTATGGGTCGCGTGATCTTCCTTCAGAGCCTCCACGTTTTTTTTATAGACATTGCTAGACGTTGTGTTCGGAAGTTGGACTTCATACTAGAGTTTCGGTTTACAATGTACACATTTCATTCATGCCGCTTACTACTCACCATAGTAGTCGTGCTATTCATACAGGACAGTTTACGCTTCGTCGCGCTTGGGCGTCTCGACATCGACGCTCTTCGGGACACGAGCCGGCAAGCCGTTGCCGAACAGAAGCTCGATGTCTTCGAGGAGGAGGCCCTTGGTTTCCGGGCACTTGAACCAGACGTAGACACCGGCAAGCGCGCAGAGCGCCGTGAAGAGGAAGAAGACGCCGTTGATGTTGAGGTACGGGAAGAGCTTGGGGATGCCGATCATGAGCGAGCCCATGCACCAGTTGGTCATCGTCGACGCCGAGACGGCCTTGGCGCGGACGTTCATGGGGAAGATCTCGGCCGGGTAGATCCAGCACACGGGGCCCCACGAGATCGCAAAGTTGAAGATGAAGAAGGCCGTGAAGACAATCATGGTCCAGCCCGCGCCCGTCGAGCAGTCCGACTTGCTCGTGTCGCCCTTGCAGCCAGCCGTGAACGAGATCGCAGACACCAAGTGGCCGATGACCATACCCGCGGCACCGACAAGGAGGAGCTTGCGGCGACCGACCTTATCGACCCAGTACATAGCCGGAATTGTCGAGAGGAAGTTGACAATCTGGAAGATGAGGAGCGACACGATACCGTCGCCGACGACATCCTTGAAGATCTGACCGCCGTACGTGAAGATCGGGTTGATACCGGTGGCTTGCTGGAGGAGCTGGAGCGAGCAGGCAATGATAAGGCGCGGGCGAATCGACGGGTGCCACAGATCAGCCCACGTCGACGTGTTGTCGCCTTCTTCTTTAATGGCGTCACCAATGGCCTGGAGCTCAGCACCGACGTTGTCGGTACGACGAAGGCGCTTGAGGGCAGACTCGGCTTGGGCGCGACCCTTGGCCTTATACGTCCAGCGCGGCGACTCGGGCACGCAAAAGATACCGGCCATGACAATGACCGGGAAGGCCATTGCGACAGCGTTGGTGACGCGCCAGCCGTGCTCGTCGTTTTGCACCACATAGTTGATGATGCCGGCAAGGAGGAGACCCGTGACGATCGACATTTGCATAAAGCCCGAAAGCATACCACGGAGCTCCTTCGGGGCCATCTCGGCACCAAAGATGGGCAGCGAGAAGGACGAGTTACCGACGCCGAAGCCCTGGATGATGCGCGCGATCAAGGCGAGCGTGTGGTTGCCCTTGTTGGTGAGGACGAGCATGAGCGTGCCGGCGCAAAAGAGGACACCGGCCGAGAAGATGGTCGCGCGGCGGCCATACTTGTCGGCAATGTAGCCACCGAGGTACGCGCCAACGATGCAGCCCATGTAGTAGAGCACGTTGAAGAGCGTCGTGAACGTCGACCAGTTGTCCGGGAGGTCCGACGACGAGGCGCGGCACTGCGTGCCCGTGTTACCATTGTGGCCGATGCAAAAGTCGTTGAGGAACGAGTCCATGACGAGGACACCGCCCGTGACGCCTTGATCGTAGCCGAAGAAGATACCACCAAGAGACGCAAAGACGCAGACGACGATCGCATACGCGCGGGAGCCTTCGGTCGGCGTGTTGTCCGCGCCGCCGCCCGGGAGGATCGCAATACCGCCAGCCATGGTCCTTGAGTTGGAGGTGGTAAATGGAAAAGTGAATGCGCTGTAGATCAAACGCGGCCGTGCAGAGGCCAAACAGGTCATGTGGCATCGCCCGACCGGCTGGGCAGCCAAAGGCGTGGTCGCAAAGCAGTAGCTCGAGTGACGTTGAAGAAGAGGGTATTGAAGCTGGTATTGCAGTCCGCCATGCGTGGTTGAAGTTGGCCCTCTGTGTTGAAGTTGGTCATATGGGTACGTCCTCGGCAAAGGATTTATACGACTTTTTTGTATCCACCAAACGATCCAGTACTGAAATACTGGCACCACGTGATGCAGGACCCAGCCTGGTGAACAGCGTCGCGTCTGATTGGTGGACGAACGAGGTTATAGGAATTACACCGGATTCTAGTTCACGTATTCCTGGCGGGCGTGTCTTTAAAGTGGATACAAATGGAACCGTTTCATACCGACACGTTGGCAAATAGAATCACCGTAATTTCAGTGCAAATTTCTTTCTTCTGGTAGATTTCTCCCTTTTGGGTCCACCAGTACCGCGTTTTGGGAGAGCCCTGGTGGAACAACCTTGCACCATTCATTGCTATCTGGTGGTATGATAAAGCAAAGTATAGAGAACCAACTGATCGGCGAGTCCTGCATACACGATCGCACGACAAAGACGCATGCGGCCACTCGGAGCATCGGTCGGTGGCTCGTCAAATGGCAACTACAATGGTGCCACCACGAGAAAAATGCGACAAAGGTCCGTGCACGTACCGGTAGGCTTTTCGTTATCGATGGGGGCTATCGAAGCGTCACCACGTCCCTTGCTTACAGCAACGACTAGAACCTTGTGCGAGGACTACCACGCGCATTTGCAATACTTCTTCGAGATTATCGTAGTGAGTGCCGCCAGACCGCAGAGCCAAACTCATACCAGTATGTTCACACTGGAAATAGGCCCAGGATGAGCCGAACCTTTTTGGTGAATCACCGCTTTTTGTCGCGGTGGGAGGTTTGAAACCGACCAGCAACGAATAACGCAGTCTGCCTCCAGCTCGCATTTTGTTTTTCGCACGATCTTTTGCTACTAGCATTCTCTGTGGCAATGTCCCTACGTATTTGATCTCTCAGCAGCTTTCCCCGACGACGCAAGTAGTCTCGGTAACGTTTCATTGGCCACCCTGTTCTAACCCCATCATGAACAGCCCCAGAGCTCGACCATCAAGACGTCCAGGGCAAAACAAGGTCGTCGCCAAAGTCTTCTTGCGTAGGTGTCAACTCTTCGAGAGCGCAACCGCTAGAGGGACTCCCAACGCATAGCTTCAAGGTTGAGCCGGTAAACTGACCAGCTCACGTGAGCCAACCGGCACCGGATACGGCGATGGTTGTTTCATTATCCGGACACTTGACCCGTGAAAACCCCGCGATCGCCAGCATGACGGTTGGCGTGGTCATGCAGTGGACGGCCGAAGGTAGACGCATGCGCATGCAGCCGCTTCTCATGTCTACCTCTAGTCTCTCTCGAGGACATGGAGAAGACAAGCATCGTGGTCGACGCCGACGAGTACATCTTTGACGGCTTCTTCCTCCTCGGCGCCGACGCCATGCCACCGGTAAGCGCTTGCTCGTCCTGGTGCTTCTTCATCTCATGCACACGCGGTAGATCGAGTATGTGCGCAGTGGCGTCACGTGCACGCTGGCGCTCGTGCCACAGGAGCTGCCACCGCACGTGGCCGACCTGCCGCATATCGAGCACGACGCGATGCTTTCGTTTGAGCAGTTTGTGCTCTGGCAGCTGCTTCGCATCCCCATCTCGGATCTTCCGGGATTTCAAGGTGAAAATGGCATGCACCTCTACCCGCGCTTCGTCTCTCGGAAGGACCAGACGCCCGAGACCCTGCGTCACGTACCAACCTCGCTTCAACGAGACGATGGAATGCCATGTGCGACCTAGGTGACTGCGTCGCATCGCCTCGGCTTTGGCATCGGAGCCCTCTTGCCGCTCCCTGCGCTCTTGGACTACGTACAAGCGTCGTCGTCGATGACGGCCCATGCGTTCATGGCCACGTACTCGGAGGCGCGGCTCAAGTACCACGTTGTGTCGACAAGCCCCAAACGAGGTTGCCATCATCTTCGGAACGGTGATGTCTCACGGAGCACCGCAGACTACTTCCGCGTCGACCGCGCCAATGCGTTTCTGGTACATTGGCTCCTCCGCTCCACGAACATGTTAGGACTGGAGATATCACCTCCTCGATAGGGCCGAGTCTACCACGAAGGACAGGGGGCACCCGCCCACGACGGCGTCGCCGATTTGCGCCAGTTCAATTTCCACCAGCGCTTGGGGGCCATCCACTGCAAGGCCACGCCGGTGGAGAAATGCAGCTTTGATCAGCGCGCGTCCGAGTGCTTCCTCTCGGGTCTCAAGGCCGACGTCATCGAAGTACAGTGGTATCTCGAGACACGGTGCTCTTATGGGTTTAGATCGCTACGGCGCTGCCGCTTGTGACGAGAGCGTTGGCCCACGCCCGAAGACTGCGCCACTTGCAAGCGACGTGGGGTCTCTCCTTCCGGAACCCGGCGCTCTGCCATGAAGCATTCCTGCACATCTCGTACGTCGAGTGCGGCATCCATTCGGCCAACTGCGCCCCCGCCATCCACGCGCGCGTGCGACTGGGCATGCCGCTCTCTCGCCCGTCGCTGCTATCCACCAAGAAGCGAAAAGCGCCGGTATCCGCGTTACAAGCTCGGACAAAGCGTAACAAGGTGGTGTAGATGTCGGAGCTCGAGGCGATTGTGGACGCCCACGACGACCGAGACTTCAAGCCAATGGATCTGTCGCCGTACCTGCGGTCGTATGGCCGCCTCGAGTTTCTTGGCGATGCGGCGCTGAGTCTCGTGGCGGCGGGCGCCACCTTTCTTCGGGTATGCGGACGACGTGTTGTCAGATCTTATCGCGCACACTTGAAACTAGCTGCGTGCGGCCCCCGAGGGACAGCTCGCAACCATGCGAGCCAGCATCGTGAGCAACGAGACGATCGGCGAAATGGCCATGAAATTGGGTCTCCAGCATCTCGTCCTCTGCGCCCATGACGTGACGACCGCACCCGTGTACGACAGGCCAAGGTCCGTCTCCAACATCTCATCAGCGTGTAGAAAAGCGGTGCGAAAGATGGCCGCCGACTGCTTGGAAGCTCTTCTTGGCGCGCTTCTCATCGACCTCGTCCGTCTGCGACTACAAGTAAAATGCTGACGATATGGAATAGGGCCTCGACGACGGCATGGCGGCCGTCCGCACCCTCGTTTCGGCCATGGTCGCCGCGTACGACCCGGAGCTCCACGACCTTCTCTTCCTCTCGGAAGATGCGCTGATGGCAGCCGCGCAAATCTACTTGGACGAAGACGCGGCGGCGTTTCAAGCGCACCCGCAAGCAGCGTTGCTTGTGGCGCAGAAGCAAACGTTTGAAGCTGCCCATGCCAGCGTGCCACGTCTCTCGCGCACGCACGTGTGGGTCCGCGCGCTGACGCACAAGTCGTTTCGGAATCCGATCATCGATCAAGACGCGTACATTCCCAGTGGTCCTGGCAACTACGAGCGGCTCGAGTTTCTCGGCGATGCCGTGCTTGAAGTCGTCGTCTCGTACCATCTCTATAGCGCTTTTCCGCACCACCACGTTGACAGGCTGGTCTTCTCTTGCGCAAGGACTGACGTACCAACTTGTAGGAAAACCTCTTGTCCAAACTCCGGTCGGCGCTCGTCAACAACGCTCGGCTCGGCAACGTCGGCGCGGCCCACGGCTTTGGCGATGTCGTTCGCCTCGGCACCAACGTCGTCGCCAACGGCCTCCGCGTCCCCGCGGTCCTTGCGGATGTGTTTGAAGCGCTCCTCGCCGCCTCATTTCTCGAAAATGTACCCTTTGCTTGCTTTGATTCTGGGCTAAGAAATGCGACGACTAGTGGTCCCTGATGCCCGTCGATGGCTTCTTGCATGACGCGCTCTTTTCGCTCCTGCCCGAGGTGCGCTGCCAGGCGTTGTATTGATCTCGCGAGTTGATTTTCGCTTCGGCGTAGGTCGTGCGGCATCGCGAGTGGCTCTCGCCGCGCCAGCGGTTGCTCACGTACCTCCGCAAGGTGCATCCGACCGCCGACGTGATCTTCCAAGCCACGACGCCGATGACGCGTACCGATGCGACAACGCACCACGCTATCGCACTTCTCATCGACGGCTTCCTCGTGTGTCGGGCCAGCGCCACGACCAAGGACGTCGCGACCGAACGAGCCGCCACAAAGGCCATGCAGCTCCTCGGCTTTCCCTAATACCCCACGCCCTTTTCGTTTCAACAATCCATCACCAAACACTCGCCAGCAGTGCATACGGGCGGTGTCATGAAGCTTGGTTCGTCGCCCGCACGTAGACTCGGATGCGCGTGCATTGGTCGCGGTCGTTACCCTAACCCGAGCACCCGAGCAGCCACGGCCCACATGGCCCGGAAGGATACCCTTTCAGTCGACAGGGACAGGACTGGTGAGCGATGACCAGTGACAATAAGGGCATCATCTATCACAGAAAAGCCTACATTCAGAAGCGCCTCGGGACGGCACCCGCGCCACACAACCAGCGCCAGCGATGCCAGTCGGTCCCCGAACGGCGAGCCCTTGCGACCATGTCAGCGATGGCAAGCCGCCGTGGTCCCCACCATGGGACACGACAAGCACACGCAAATTTGTTTTTCATTTCACGTCCTCCACCTAGCCAGTAGGTCGTACATACTCTTGTCTATCGTGCTTAGTGGGTCTTGGGCAGCACGCGGCTCTTCTCGATGAAGCGGATGCCTTCGGCTTCGAGGCGCGCGAGGCCCGGCGTGTAAATGTCGGGCGTCGTCGGCGTCAAGACACCGTGGCCAAGGACGTCGCCGCGCAGAATCAAGTCGACGCCGATCGCTGCGCTCATGCCAACCGTCTTGGCCATGACCGTGCTCTCGTCGTCGCCGTAGCCAACGTACGTCGACGTGATGAGTTCGCGGCGGTCGGCAAAGTCGACGTGGAACTCGTGGTGCATGATGGCCATGTCGCGCTCGCCCGGGAGGTACGAGAGCTTCTGAATCAAGAGCGCGCAGAACGCATCGATCGTCGACGTTGCCGACGGGTCAATGAGCG
The DNA here is from genome assembly GCF_000281045.1 of Saprolegnia diclina VS20. Classification (NCBI taxonomy): domain Eukaryota; phylum Oomycota; class Saprolegniomycetes; order Saprolegniales; family Saprolegniaceae; genus Saprolegnia; species Saprolegnia diclina. Next base: position 157,818 of record NW_008246103.1, on the reverse strand, counting down.
CACTGCTATCGTCGAGGCCGAGCCATGAAAGGAACGCCTCGGCGTCCGGCGTCAAGCGGCTGCTCATGCCGGCCTTGAGCTGCGCAATGAGCTCGGGCCACGTCGCTGGCAGCGCCGTCTCGTTCGTGTTGAGCAACCCGAGGAGGCGGCACTGGTGCATGATGGCGCAGTTGCCCGCGTACCGGAGCGTGCCGCGGAAGATCGAGTCGGCGTCCGGGATGTTGTACACCTGCGCGTACGGCAGCGAGTTGCGGTTCGGGATCTGCTCGAGCGCAAACGCCGGCAAAAAGTTGACGCGCTCCGCGCTCGTCAACAGCGCCTCCCTACACCACACTGAGTGCGCATTTACTAGAGTGTTTTGAAAGATATACCCCGGAATTTGGACAACTTGTCCGTTCTTGAGGTACTGCGCCGAGTTGAGGGCCGCCGTGAGCACGCCGCGCGGCGACCACGAAAACTTGTACGCGATCGGGTTGTCGGCGGCTTCGGGCGCGGGGAGACCGCCGCAGACGGACGAAAACGACACGACGCGGCCGTTCTGCGCCTGGACTTCGTCAATGATCTTCATCGCACTCATGTGGTCCATGCCCGGGTCCAAGCCGAGTTCGCACAGAATCGGAATGCGCTGCGCAACCGCCAAGTCGTTGAGCGCCTGCATCTCGGGCGAAATGTAGCTCGCCGTCACGAGCGGCACCTTGGACGAGAGACACGCTTTGGCAATGTCAACGTGCATCGGCGCCGGCAAGAGCGAGACAACGCAGTCGGCCGATGCCACGAGTGACGCCACCGCGTCCTTTTGCGTACCGACGTTGATCGTCGCCGGCGTCACGCTGCGGTGCTTGTACTTGGCGGCCATCGCGTCGGCTTCCCCCTTGAGGCCCGAGACCACGGTCAGCGAGTGGTTGGCGTCGCGCGTGAGGTACTCGACGAGCGGCGACGCGACAAGGCCCGCGCCAAGGCACACGATCTGCTTGCGCTCCTTGGCCGCCGACACCGACACGCTGCCCTGGAACGTCATGCCCGCGCCTTCCTTGGCCGACTCGGCGCGCTGCGAGAGCGTCTGGTCGTACGTGCCCATGCAATAGTCCGGCAGCTCCTTGATCGTCGCGGCTGCGCCCGGCGTCAAGCTCGAGAGCGCGCGGATCTTTTCAAGCATCGCGTCCAACTCGGCCTAATGTTCAATCGAGTGAGATCCTCGCATAGTCGAAACGACGCTCAACGGACCCGGGAGTCCATGCTGATCTGGACGACAGCGCGCGAGATGTTGGCGGCCGTCGTGTTGGACTCGTCGTTAAAGTTGGGGCGGACCTTGCACTCGACGACCGCAAAGCCGCCGTTGTGCGCTTCGATGAGATCCAAGATGCTGTTGATGAGGCCGCTGTCAAAGAGGTGGCCTTGGAGCTCGACGCACGTTGAGCCGGCAACTGCCGCCGCCGCCGACGCATACGCGTGGCCCGCCGCCCGCTCGCGGTCGCGGCGCATCTCCTTGATGTACTCGTACTTGGGCGAGAGGCGCCCGTCGGCCGCAATCACCGCGCCTTGGAGCTCGTCCGGAATGACCTTTTCGCCGCCCGAGAGGCTCTTGAGAAAGCCGACGAGGTGGTTGCCAAAGTGGTTGGACGATTCGCTCGGGAGCTCGCTCGGCAGAATATCAACGCCCATCATCATGACACTAGACAAGAATAGTTGATCAGCATCGAGTCGACTTCTAGCCATTGAAGGTTGTACCCGGGCTCGCCCGCCAGCGACGACTTGGCCGTGCGCGACTTGATGTCGTAGAGGAAGAACGGGTCTTCAATGTACGTCGACTTTTCAAGGAACTCGACGCTGCCGCCAATGTCGCACGAGATGTCGGCGACGCCGAGGAGCTTGGGGTCGCCGCCGCTGGCAGCCGTGATCTCGTCCATCTGGTCCTTTGTGATCAAGCGCGGGTACCGGTCGTCCCAGTACATGCAGTTGACAAGAAGCGACGTGTATGGCGCAACCTTCTTGTGGAACGTCGGCTCGTACTCTTCCGGGTGCTTGTAGTACTCTTCCTTGGTAAAGTCGTTCTTCTTGGTCTTGTGCTCGACCTAATCCAAGGTGGGTGAGACGAGGTACCCTTGTGGGTATGTGTCCATACCATGTGCTTTTCATCGACGACGCAGCCATAGACGACGTGGCGGTTGGGCTTGAGGTGCGGGAGGTCCTCGGGCGCCACAAACTCGTGCGGGAGGAGCTTGAACACTTCTTGGGCACCCTGCGAGACGTTGCCGCTGCCCGTAAAGACGACGGTGAGCGGCGCGAGGTCGGCAGGAAGACCGTTCTTCTTGATGAGCTCGCCGGCGGTCGCAACCGCGGCCTTGGCCCGGTCCAGGTCCTGGTACATGTACGCCGAGCCAATGTTAACGAACGGCGACGAGTAGCCCTTGTTGATGAGGCGCTCGCCGAGGCCGCGGAAGCCCGCGAGCATGCCGGCGCGGCCCGCGTACGAGCCAAACGCAATGAGCCGGCGGCCGTTGCGCTGCCCGCCCTCGGTAATGCACTCGTAGTCGATGAGGCGAATGCGCTTCTCCAAGATCGCGTCGAGGAGCTTCATGTTCTCAGGCTGCGCCTTGATCGTGTGCGAGAAGAAGAGGTACGTCTTGTCGTTGAGGAGATGCTCGATGGGCACCTGCTTGACGCCGACAATGACGTTGGCCGCCGAGAGGTCGTTTGTGACCACCGCGCCTGCCGCCGTGTACTGGTCGTCGGTGAAGATGCGCTGGTTGCTCGGCTGCACGTGCACGTTGATGCCAGCCTGCACGAGCTCCTGGACGTGGCCGGGCGTCAGCGGCGCGCGCCGCTCCCACTTGTTGTAGACCTCGCGGACGACACCGACGCACTTGGCCGGGCGCGTCGAGAGGTGGCGGGTCAGGCTCAGCGGCGCCAGCGCCTTCTTGCGGAACATCATGCTCATGCTGCTGCTAGACTGCTTGAGCGAGGAAGGGCAGGAACCGAAGTGATGAGCGGACGGCGGTGTTGCCAATTTGTCAGCAGCTGGTCGCGTGCGATCTTGGACGCTATAACACTTACCTTGTGCCAGTTAACACCCGGGTAACGGCACTTTGCACGTGTCAAGTGCACTTTGCACCTGTTATACCAACCACCGGATCCATGTTATAACAGATGCACCGGTCACGTCGGGACACCACGCGATTTTCAAGTTCAAGCCACGGGCCAATCAATGGCCGAGGATGCGAAGGATCTGCATCTTTGTATGAAGCAGCGGGCCCAAGTTCAAGTGGCGTTCAGGTGCGGGCTCAAGTCCTTGCCAAGATTCGACCAATGGCATCGACGACGGAGCTGGCGCCACCGAGCCTGTCTGCCGCAGACAGCGCCGCCGCGACCCCAGTCTTGCTTTTTCCCTGTATATTGCGATTGGTGCTGCGTCCGGCTGCCACGTCCTCGAGCCTCCGACGCCCGACGCCGCTTGCTCGCGAAATATTGCAGCGTGGGGTGTAAACATCACCGGGCGTCTGGGCGGCAGTCCGTGGCATTCGGCGCTGTTCCAAAACCAACTGCCGGGACCGCGTAAGTTCGGATGCGTCACCGTAATCGCGTCTGGCAAGAAGCGACTTTGGCAATAAGATCTTGGTGTCTTCTGCCTTGTTGCTCTGGAACGCAGTGGAAATGGCTCGCGTCTGTGTCCGTGGTCCGCCTGAGAAGGCGCGCTGCGCCTGTCCCGCGTCCGCCATCATCACCTCTCTCGAGCCTCTCCATAGAAACGGCATTTGCGTCCATTCTTCCCACGTTGGAACCGAAACGCAGCAGTGCGTACGCGTCGAAAGAAGCTGAGGCGACGACACACGAGAGCATGCATGAAGTGAGAACACCACCACCTTTACTACAGTACACTCTAGACGACCGCTGCTCTCCAGCACCAGCTGCCTTTTGCTCGGGACGCATTACAACAACGGCCTCCAGCATCACCACATGGAGTTGGGGAGCGCGTGCTTGGGTCGGAACGTCTTTGCTGACTGTTATCGTCGTGCTAAGAAGGATGGACTTGGCCGCATGAGAGACAAGTTGTGTGTCAATGAATTCTTCTTCTGCTTGGTGCTCCAAGGTGTCGAGCGCCGTCATCCATCGCCGCCATCCCGGCCTGTCAGAGAGATGATATCCTTGCTGGGACACGCGAACCAAGCACTTTCATTGGTGCAAACCATGACGTCACTCACATCAGGCCAATCAGCGCGTCGCAGCACATGGTCCGGTTTTGCGATCTTGGGCGTTTTGCGCGGGAACTTGGATCGACACGAGCGATGCAGCGTGGTCCGCGGCATCATCACGACGAAGCAACCTAGACAAGAGTTGTTGAAGACAGGTAATCTTATGGTCATAGCTCAAGGTACCTAGCGTTACGCCGCGCTGCGTCCGTCCCAGGCTTGACGAAGGCATCGTTACTGACCCTGACGCGGCGCGCAGAAGTGGCATCCGCGGCTGGTTTCTATGGCGCTGCCACCGCCAAAGTGGGATCCAACGCGTGATATTCCAACTCGCAGCGTCAAGTATAGGCTTCTTCACTGGCCTTTTGCATTGCTGTCATTTGAAGAAACCATGGCCAAGACGCTGTGTATGTTCAAGGACTGCCGACAAGAGGCGCTGTACGGCTGCTCGAAATGCGCTTTCCACAAGCGTCGAAAGAAGTGCTCGTTCCCCGAGTGCCACAACCAAGTCTACGCGCGCGGCCTCTGCGTGCGCCATGGCGGCAAGAAGCCGTGCGCGATCGAACACTGCACCAACGCGGTCAACGGCGGCGACTACTGCGTCGACCACGGCGGCCTCGCGACCAAGCGCTTCTGCGTCGTCGACGGTTGCAAGAAGCAAGCCCATGCGCGCAAGCGCTGTGTGCGCCACGGCGGCGGCCGCATCTGTGCCGCGCAAGGCTGCGGCCACCACGCGCGCCTCGGTGGCTTCTGCCTCGCCCACACGACGCCGGACGCCGCGCCGCCCGCCACGCTCGAGCTCGAACAAGTCGCCGAGTTCTTACACACGATTGACGAACCCCTCCTCGAGTACCTCCACGAGATCTCTGTCAACCGACCATGGACGGCCACAACCGACAACACCAAACGGGGATGAGCTCTCGGAAGCAGAAGATCTGGGATGCCAACAGCTGGGAAGCCACGAGACAAGAGTCAAGCGATGGCTATTTAATGGAAATTACACGTGCGTGCAGTGACCCTAGAGCTTGGACGCCGCGGCGTCGTCGAGGAACCAGTGGAGTTGGCCATGCGTTGGCAAGATGCGCGCGGCGGGCAGCGACGGCGTCTGGATCTCGAGCCCCAGCATGTGGCGCATGAGCGGCGCCTTGCTGTCGCCCGTCGCGACGAAAGCAACGGCCGCCGCGTTGTTGACGACGGGGTACGTGAGCGTAATGCGCTGCGGCGGCGGCTTGGGCGAGTCCGAGATCGGCGCGACCCACAGCGACATTTCGTGCAGAAGCGGGTGGCCGGGGAAGAGCGAGCACGTGTGCCCATCCGGGCCCATACCGAGCAAGATCAAGTCGAAACGCGGCAGCTAGCATGCTCATCCATGAGATCGGACTGCTTGGGCGCAGGTAGGTCGCCTACCGTGGGGCCCCAAAGGCTCGCAAGCTGGCGCGTGTACTCGGTGGCGACGACGGCCGGATCGCTGTCCAGAACGATCGTGTGGATCTGCGCACGGGGAATCGGGACCTACACCACAGCTGTAGGGTACTGCGTTTGCGTTACCGCCAAATGCGACGTACGTGTTGGAACAAGGCGTCGTGGCAGGCCAAGTAGTTGCTGTCCGCATGCTCAAGCGGCACGCAGCGCTCGTCGGCGAAGAAGACGTGCCACTTGGAGAAGTCGAGGTCGCCCTTGAGCGACGCGAGACCCTTCTCGAGAATCTAACGCGCGGCGTAAGCTCGGCGATGCGAGAGGATGCGTACCTTGGGCAGCGAGCCGCCCGAGAGCGCCAGTGTGAAGCGACCCGACGCAGCGATCGAGGCCTTGCTGAGGTCGGCCACGAGCTGGCCCACGGCAGCGCCCACCTCGTCGCCCGAGGCGCCGACATGAACAATGCGGCCTTGATCGTACGTCGTCACGCGGCTCATGCTCGGAAGGTACAAGAAGACGGCGGCAGCCAAGCAAACCAGAGGCGGAATGAGCATGCCCGGCCCGGATTTGCCGTCACCTGTTTTAAACAGCGCAATTTACAAAAAATCTAGCGCTTTCTGCATGCGTGCTGTTTTAAACGGGTAGGTTGGACATCGCGAAGCCACTGACGGCCACGCCGCCAGTGGTGCTTCATATTACCGACATACAACATCTTTGCATCGCAATGCTTGCTAGACGAGCCGACCGAGTCCGAAGTTAACTCTTGGTGGCTCGTATCGCTGCTATGACGTCATGCAAACGACAAGTGACGTCACAGAGGCGAGCCAAGTGGGCTGGGCGTAAACGTAGCAAGAGCAGCAGTGATCCCTTGTAAAGCAGACTGCAATATGAGCTGGTGGACAGACCGTCAGACAACCAACTGCACGTTGCTGTCCCGGTCCTCGACGGTCACGGATCATCATCAATTACTGTTCATTATGCGTCGGTGTTTAAAACACTGCATGAGCTGGCAGGGGCAGGAAGGGGCACGGATGACCGCAACACGAGACGGCAGCCGGTTACGATGCATTTAACCGGTTAGCCGTTACGGCACGCCCCTCGAAGATCGCAATATACCGCTGACCGTTGTCGATGAGCTTCTTCGAGTCGATTGCGCGGTCGCTGGGTGCGTGGATGGAGCCGCGCGCCAAGCCGCCGCCACCAGCTGCGTCATTTTGCAGCAGCGAGGTCCACGCGCCCGAGAGCGCGCTCAAAAAATACAAAATCGACGCGTCCGGCGTCTACGCAGCAGTCTACGGCACCCCGTCCGGTCCCTCGATGCGACGCCAGGTGCACCCTACGATAAGCAGCGTACGCTACTACTTCCATGTGTCCATCTTGGATAGTCTTGTTGTACTCATTCTGTGTCTAGCCATGCGACGCCGTCGACGACGACCTCGTCGCTCGCTTCCAGCGCCATGTGCGGGTCTCGCGCCAGCCCGAGTGGGCAGCCGGCCACCGCATCCTCTCGACAGCCAAGGTGCGTGAACGCCAGAGAGCAATCTTTTGGTCGTCATGAACACGCTAGGCGCGTCACGCAGCGAGTCTCGCCGAGTACACGCGGCACCTCGCCGAGCTCGACGGCCACGACCCGTCCCAGCGCAGTGGCGTGCGCGCGAGAGCGTGGCAGTGCATTGCGCAAGCCAACGCCAAGCTTGTGAAGCTACAGGAACTCGTGCGCGACTTGAGCCGCCTTGGCCCGCGCGAGGCCGAGAAGCTCAAGTGCCACGACCGCCTCGAGAAGCTTGTCGACGACCTCGTGCGCACCGGCAACGAAGCGGTGGTGCTGCTGGTGCGCGAACTCCAGGCGCTGCACGCGCCCATGACGAGTCTCAAGGGCGCGACCCTTCATATCTTTTCGTTTCTCTCAGCGCGTGACGTGGCAAGCGCACGGCTCGTTTCGCGTACGTGGCACGACGCCGTGGCTTCCAAGCGTCTCCTGACTGCCTCGCTTCGGACACCCCTCGATCGTTGGCGCTTTTGGACGCACTGCATTCGTCGGCGCCCGGGGTACGCGCCTCGCTGCTATGACTACGGACAGCTCGTTGCGATCGCAGCGGCCGACATGGCGAATCCCCACCACCGCGCGATCGACGCCGATGTGCGCCGCACGACCTTTCGCAACGGGATCTATGACCCTGCAACAAGCTGTAACGTAGATGAAGCGGCCGCGCAGGCCATGCTTAGCCGTCTTCTCCGCGCGTACGCGGCGCTGGACCCCGAGATTGGGTACTGCCACGGCATGACGTTCCTGGGCAGTGCGCTTCTGAGCTGCCTCGCGTACGACGAGGCATCGGCCTTCGAGATCTTTGCAGCGCTCTTGTTGCATTATACCTTTCGGGACGTCTTTCGCTGCCCCGACCTGCCGGGCGCCAAGCTGCGCATGTACCAGCTCGATTGCCTCGTGCGGGTGCACCTTCCGCACGTGGGCTCCGCGCTCCTCAAGCACAAAGTGCATCCGCAAATGTACGCGTCCGGCTGGATCCTCGCGCTCTTTGTACACGAAGTGAGCCTCACGAGCCGCAGTATGGTTGTGATTTTGGATGGCTTTCTGCAGCATGGCTGGGGCGCCATGCTGCGCCTCTACGTGGGCTTGCTCAGCGTGCACGCCGACCAAATCCTTGCGCCCAAGCCGCTCCAGGCCCTCGCCAAGCTCCCAAAAACGCTCAACCAGTCGCTCCACGCGGCGCTCGAAGCCGGCGACCACGACACGCTGATGCTTGCGACGTCCGAGCCGGCGCTCGCACTGCTTGCCGCGCAGTACGACCCCGCCACGTCGCTCATGGACTTCTTCTAACCATTAGCAAACATGCACCTTTCGTTGGAGCATGCAGAGGGTTCGATAACACCGAGAATCTCTGTGCTCGGCAGTCAAGTGCAAGCGTCCTACTAGCAGCACAAAGGCTCTAAATTTATGGCCTTCGTCGTACGCTCGAGTTTGCGCGAGCTGGAGGCTCGCCCGAGCAGCGACAAGAGAGAGTGAGAGCTACCGTGTCTGGACGCCAGCCACCGTCTTTTGTGCCGACGTGCTCTCTGCGTATTTTCGCTGGGGCACAATTCCCAAGCAGGTGCCCTTGCTTGGTGTACGACGAGGGACGCAGCCGCATGACCACCACTGCCACCGTGACATGCGTCATCTCTGGCCCCCATGCGATAGAAGCAGAAGAAGAAGGAGAACGCAATGGACAAGCAAAGATGTCGTTGGATTGCAGTCGTGTGGTGAACATCGTCTCTCACTCGATCTTGATGTTGCGGTATATCCGCTTGGTGAACGCACTGCTGCCGTAGTACCCGATCGAGCCGCACATGATGAAGAAGCTGAAGCAAAAGAGACCCCTAGTCGCCATACCCATGAGACACAATATACATAATGTCCTATACGTACATGTAGCCAAAATAAAAGCTCGTCTGGAGAAAGCCCGACATGTTGGTCTTGAAGAAGTAGAAGTAGATCGCGTACGCAAACACGTAGAGCGCGGTCGAGCCCGCAGCGAGGAACGACGTCCAGTGCCAATGGTAGTTCTCCGCGTTGAGCAGAAAGTACGTGCACACGATCGTGACGCACACCGTGACGACCGAGAGGATGAGAAACACGAGCAGCATAAAGCCGTAGACGTAGTAGAACTTGTAGTTCCAAAACGACGCAAAGATAAAGTACATCTCGATAAAGATCGAGCCAAACGGAAGAATGCCCGTCAAGAGCCCGAGCACCTACCATGTACACTATGAGAAACATATAGATACAAAAAAGCAAAATATACCAAAATGCAAAAGACGCAAAAATGCAAAATAAATGCAAAAATGCAAAATAAATGCAAAAATGCAACAAAAATATTGCCAAAAAAATAACGAAAACATTGGACAGCATGCACGTACCACTGGCCGGAGGTACCAGCGCGCGTCCGGCACTTCGCGCGGAAACTTGTTGACGCGGCACGGAAAGCCTTTCTTAGCCGCGCCGTGGCGACCGAGGATCGTACCGAGCACCGAGAGCGGGCACGACACAAAGAACCACACAAGGATCACTTGGACGATCGTCACAAAGGGAATGGCGTACGTCGTGCCGTAGACAATCGAGAGCGCGTTGATAAAGAAGAGCGAGACAAACACGACCGACGGCAGCAGCGCGATCGAGAGCACCATGGCCTTGATCCAGTCCTTCGAGACGCGCGGATAGAAAAATTGGTGGTACGACGCGCCGCTCGCGTACCCGTTGGCGAGCGACGAGAGCGCGTAGCAGGTGAGCCCCACCGAGACAATGCCACCGGGCTTCATGTAAAGCGACGAGAAGATCGAAATGAGAATCACGAGCAGCGTGAGCACGAGCAGCTGGGCACCCGTGCCGAGGAGCGCGCAAAAGAGCAGGAGATGCTTCGGGGCGCGAAATACGTCGCCATGCAGGAGCTTCCAGCCGGCCGACGACTCGTCCTTGAGCATCGAGCTCGTGTGGCCGGGCTCGAGGAGGAGCTCGTCGTCGTCGGCCGCAAAACGCGCATAGTCGTTCCGGAGCGTGCGCAGCAAGATGAGCGCGACGAGGCCGCAAAGGAAGATGACCATCATGAACGAGTTGAAGATGCTAAACCAGTGGATCTGGTGCTCAAAGAATCTACATATATGTGAGATCTGATAGGGCGTGCAGAGTACGTACTCGTCCTCGAGGTAGCGATCAAACCGGTCGTCAAACGAAATGTCCGTCTTGGTCCATGACACCTCGTAGGTAAAGTCGATCTTCCTGCAGTCGCGTGAGCCAATAAGGATGGACAAGATCGTGATGCCTACTTGTTGGCTTGGATCGGCGTCGCCACGTCCGCGTACGTGAGGTTGACGTGGATGATGTGCGGGCCGTTGTACGAGATGCTAAACTTCTTGTGTGTGTAGATGAGATGCGTGCCAATGGCAAACTAGACACGCGAGGTGGATACCAGGACGCGCCTTTGGGCGAAAATGTACCTCTTTGACGAGCTCCGGCTCGTCGTCGGCCTGGACGACCTTGCCGACGAGACCCCATACGGGCAAGTCGTCCACGTTCATTTGGTACCAGTAGTGCTCGTCGACTGCATCGATGAATTCTTGCGCTTCCGACGCCGACAACGTCTGCGAGCACATGGTCGTCATGTCCGTGTCGACGCCAAACGTCGCCGCCATGCCCGAGTTGAAGAGCTCGTTGCCCTCAAGGATTTCGCCAATGCCCAACGCGTGAGCCTCCGGAAGCTCGAGGCCCGGCGCCTTGCAGAACGGCAGCGAGTTGTACGTGTACGTCTCCTGCGGGTTGTTGAACGGGCCGATCTTGTTGACCCAGACGACGACCTCTTCCGCCGCATTGTACTAGCACCCATGAGCCATCACAAGCACGCGGTGGCTTCTACCTCGTGCGTTTCGACGTCAGCGACGGTGGGCGCGGCGAGGGCCGCGAGGCAGACCGCAACGACACGGGCGCAGCGCATGCTCGAAAATCTCGTTGTGGCCCAGCCTGGCGTCGACGAAAATACTGTGAAATCTTATATTTGTGGCCAAGTCGAGATCGCTACGTCAAGTGCTGGGGCTTTCTCAAGAAAGAAAACCTCTCACAAAGCATATATTTCCCGGAAGAAACCCGGTGGCAGAATTGGTGGCGAGTTCTGATTGGCTCAAAGTCGCCAGATTGGGATCTTGGCAAGCCAGCCGCGTCGCAACAACCAACGCCATGGCGATCTACTACCTCGGGACGCTGCGCCATGACCACAAGCACAATGACATCTTCACACGCAGGTTCTACCATGATGATACCGCCCATGCAGCGCAACAAACGCTAAGACCCGACGTCCTCTCTGTTGCGAAGCAGCAGGAGCCAGTGGTGCGCCTCTTTCCCTGCATGTCCTTGGCCCTGCAGCCATATGCTCAGTGCGGTGTGCATGGAATCATCTCTGTCGCCAAAGTACGTACAGCTCAACGTTGGTCCCGCTTATTGGAAGGTAGCAAATATGTCGTCGAGCGCTTGGATGGTCCCGGCAACCATGCCGACGCAGCCGACAGCGACGATGCTGATGTGCAGCGCCCACGATGCCACGCAGACGCGGTCGCGCTCCAGAGCGAGGTAGAACACGGGCGGCAAGATCACGGCTAGCATGCTCGAGCCCACCGAGCCAAAGAGGCTAATGAGAAGGCCGACGTTCGGGACGCAGATCGCGACCAGCATCAAGCACGTGACGAGCATCGACCGGAAGAGCGTACGCCGCACTTCATATTGCGACGTCGAGAGCATATTCTCGAGCCATTGTGGCACAGGCGGTTCGACTGGCGCGCAGCGTGTGGGGCAGACCCGGCTTCGTGGCGGCGGCGCAACGTCGCTGAAGGTCTGGATGCTGGGCGTGAGGTAGCCGCGGCGCGCGAGGAGCTTCTCCAAGACTTCGAGCGCCGGGTAAAACTGAATCGGAAACGAAAACAAGCACGCGATCGCGAGGAGCAAATTCGCCAGCGTGACCGACCAGCCAGGAAAGTACCGCTGGAGCACGGCCGTCATGCTGCCATTCTCAATCGACCCAAACGCGAGAACTGGCACCTCGCCAAGGAAGAGGAAGAGAATGAGGATGAACGCCATGGTGCGCAGCAGCACGCCGCGGAAGAGCCGTCTGTCGTGCATGTCCTTCTCCAACGGCAAGATGAGGCCGATGCCTTCAAACGAGTAGACGGCCGTGCCTACGTCGTGCAGTGAGCGTATGCTCCAAGCTCGCAGCGCACCGTAAAACTCGGGGAGGCGTGACCACGCGAACGTCGTCACCAGTGGCGGCGGCGTCTGCGCGGCGCTCGCATAGGCGTACGAGTAGTAAAATACAATAGCGATGCCAAGGAGGACTGCAAACGTCGCTAGTTGCATCATTTCCATGAGGCAACGTCGATTAATGGAAAGGAAGCTACGCAGTACCGAGGGCCGAGAAGGGCGTGATCTTGTGCAAGGAGCGAATCCAAGATAGCCCGAGGATGATCGGAAAGATGAGCAAGATGAGTTGTCGCTCTTGGAAGTCGTGGCTGAGCCTACGCCCATGTCAGCCTCGTGCAGCGAACGATGGCGTCGAACTTGGCGGGCAAAATCGCGTGGAGGTTGGTGGCGACAACGGTGAAGAAGACGCAGCAAAAGCTCAGCTGCGTCCCAACGAGGAAGACGTTGACCGCGCGCTTCCCGTGCTTCCCGAGGAGCTCGCCGCCCACGTCGCCAAACGTCATGCCGCGCTCGGGCCGCAGCTTGTTTTTGCAGTAGAGGAGCAGGTTCATGTTGTAGATGCAAATGACCACCTACACACCGCCACTCAGTGTCCAAGGCAACGCAAACTGCATACGATGAACAAGTAGACGACTGGCGCGACGTAGATGCCCGCTTTTGCAAACGCGTACGGGAGCGAGAGCGCGCCGGCGCCAATGTTGCCCTTGAGCAAGTGCAATGTGACCTCCCACGTCGAGAGCGGCTGGTGCGTTGGCGCCGGCGTCGGCGTCTTGAGAGGCGGCAGGAGACTCTTCTCGTCGCTTGGTCGGCCCATGCTCGTTGCCTTCTATTTGTGGACCCTTCTTATCCCCACATCGATTGCGATCTTTCGGTTTCTGCCGATCACCCGATGACGTGGCAGCGCCACAGCGCAGACCACACATTTGCTTTGATCCGTGTGCTCGAAACCAACCAAATTACTATACGAATGGACAGATTGTCTATCGATCCACGACAACTGTCATGACACCATATGCCGTGCAGTCCAGTGTTGATTCTTAGGTTTTGACAAAACGAGCACCGCGACTGGGAATACCAGATCGTATCAGTCCATATCAGACTTACGGGGCCGTGATTTCCTACGCACAGGATCGTGTCAAGGTCGGTCACCACACGGTATATGAACGGACGAGCGTCGCTAAGATCTGATTCCACGACTCCATGTCCTTGACCAGCTTTCGCCACGCGTCTTCGAGGCCTGTGCGTCGACCGTCCTGCAGTGTATTTTCACGCTCTTCGACCAGCGCCACCGCGAGGAGTTCTTGAATCGTTGTGGCTTCCTCTACGCGACCTCGTCATTCCCTCGTTGGCTTAGAGACGAGTACCATTGGAGCTCGTGGGCAGCAACGCGCGGAGACGCGTGCGGAGGCGGCCGTAAAAGTCACGTGTGAGCACTTGTAGACGCTGGATTGGTGGCACGTCGAGGCGCTCCTGCATCGACTGGAGGCGCGGCAGCGCGCCCGACTCGGTCGTACTCACGCGCCAGACCATGTCCGACTTGCCCGCGCTTCGCGGCGGCGCGCGCGGCGTCGGCGTCGTCTCGGGCTCGAGAAGAATCGACGCTGTCGGCTTTTCCCCGACACGGAAGCGCTGGCGCCGGCGAAACACGATGCCGTGGCTCGCGTAGCGCTGGATGCTCTGGAGGCACGCAGCGAGCGTTGGAAACGACGGCTGGTTGAGCGACGACTAGGAAACCCTCAGCGGCCGCGATCCACATGCACGCTACCTTGGCCGACCCAATGTGGTACCGGCCGTCGTGAAACTCGAGAAGCACGTGGTGAATGTCGTCGGCGCCGTTGTACGAGAGCACGAGCGTCTGCGAGTCCTTTCGGCGAACGAGGAAGGCGCCTTCGCCTCGTGCACTATGCAACTCGTCACGTCGCTACCTCCATATCTGCACACGGACCTCAAAATGTTTTCAGCCTTGTGGCGCTCAATGCTACCGGCAAAGAACTGCCAGCCCTCGTCGTCGTCGTCACTCTCGTGGCTCATCGCGGAGACAGGCGAATCGTCGCTGCTGGGTGGCGGCGCGCGGACGTCGTGAAACGCAAAGTCCACTTCGGACGACGCTTCTTTTTCCTCGAGATACTGCCCTTTCATATCGCCAAACATCCAGTTGGCGCCAAAGCCCGACGGCGCGTCAACGTCACTTGTGGACCGCGGGATCGTTGTGATCGCTTGCGTCGGCACGTGGAGCACGGCCGATGAGAAGCACGGTGGCGTCGACTCGATGAAGCGCTCGGCGTTTGGCGTCAGCAGCATCTACATCGTCCGAAGGATGCGTAGAGGAAGACATGAATGGATGGCGCACCGTGGGCGGCGACGCCATCGCGCGACGCGCCTTGACAAGGACGTCGAGCGGCTCGCTTTTGCAGATGCAGTCGACCTACGCCACCGTCTGTTGAACCCACGGCTACGTACTGCGAGAGTGAGCGGTACCATCTTGTCGAGTGCTTCGATCACGGCAGGGTTGCGGTCGCTTTCGCCCAACCCCATGCGCCCGACGGTCCACGACCACCCACGGTACCCGGCCGTCTGCGCATGTCGCCATGAAGGTTGCGGAATCGCAGAAGGGACGTACCCGCGCGTAGGCTTCAATGTCATCGCTCGTCATGACGCGCTTCTGTAGCATGTCGGCCTTGTGGCAGAGAAGGTAAAAGGGCACTTCGCTCGACGAGATGAACGCCGCAAGCTGCGTTCGCCACGCGTCAATGGCCGCAATCGAGCTCACGCGATGGACGTTGAAGACGAAGAAGATACCGTCGAGGTCGTCGCAGAGGAGCTCGTGCAAGCTCGTATTGTCGACCTCGGCGGACGAGACGTCCCAGACTTGGATCTTGACGGGCTGCTTGGACGGACCGTACGGGTAGAGGAGCGTGCTCACGTCGACGCCGATGGTCTGGCTGTACGCCGACTGGTACGGTCGCTTGAGCCATCGGCGCACGATCGACGTCTTGCCCTAGGGTCCCACGCGTGATCCACATACCAGCGAGCATCGAGATGAGAGCGTACGACGCCGTTGCCGCCCACGAGCGCGATCTTGAGCTCGAGCTCGGCCGGGATCGTTGGCGTCGTCGGCTTCTTGGTGTGCTGGCTGCTGCTACTGTCCACGTCGCCAATGGTGCTACCCGCATGCGTCGATGCGTCTTCACATAGCACATGTCAACTTACAAGCGCGAGGCAATCATGCGTGAGAACATGCTCGCCATGGACGACGTCTCATCGGTCGTCGTGCTCATGCTGTCGGGCTGGATCGGCGAAGGGCAATACCGGTAAAATACTGTTATCCGTTGTAACACTATTACAATAGAACTGCTCGCGAACGAAATCGGCACAGAGAAGTAGTAAGACCAGCGGCATTCACTTCACAAACTTACATTTTGCTTCTAAAGAAGGCGGTACGAGACCGTAAGCAGCCATGCGCTTTCACAAAGCAGCAATATCGTCTGCGGCCAGGAGCATCACCTTCAAGTACATGAAATAGTGTGTGATCTAAACTCACGCAACATTTTGCCTCTGCTACGTAAACGAGCATCACACATTTGCCCCAACGTATTCGGCGTCGCGCTTGCTACCTATTGAAAGATGTACTGTAGGTACCGCACAAGCGTCCGTCTTCGGATCCACTCCTTCAAGGGAGGTCGTCGTCGATACCCCTTGCTGTTCAAGGCTGCACTGGGATGCGCAGACATGTATTGCTAGAGGTTTATCCGGCGGAAATATAAAGTTTGGTAGAATTTTCTCGAAGCAAACGTGGCAAGCCGCAATGGCCCGTAATTTTAGATCTGACGCCATGGCCGACACAACGTACTACGACGTGCTCGAGGTGCCCGAGACCGCGACAGAGGCCGAGATCAAGCTCGCGTATCGCAAGCTCGCGATCAAGTGGCATCCGGATAAGAACAAGGAGCCTGGCGCCGAAGACCGCTTCAAGAAGATCGGCGAGGCGTACGCGATCCTGAGCGACGCGGCCAAGCGGCAAGAGTACGACCATGGCCGCAAGTACGGCCGCAGCGCCAGCTTTTGCTACCAAGATGCATCTGCGTTCCAGCCGTTCACGTTCTTTGACGCGCGCGACCTCTTCCAAGCCTTCTTTGGCGGCCGCGACCCGTTCATGATGGACCCGATGCCCCGCGCCCGAGCACGCTCGACGACGACGCAGCGCGATCCGTTTGGCTTTGGCGGTCTCGGGATGATGATGATGGACATGGACGACCTCATGATGGGCGGCTTTGGTGGCGGCAGCAGCAGCCTCCTCTCGATGAGCTCGGGGTTTGGCGGCGGTGGCTTCACGAGCAGCTCCAGCAGCACGTCCATGTTCCGCGACCATACGGGCCAGACCGTGACGAAGAAGACGACGTCGATCCAGCACCCCGACGGTCGTGTCGAGACCAAGGTTGAAGAGTTCGTCAACGGAAAGCTCACCAAGTCGTCGTCCAACAGCTCGACCACTGGAAGCAGTCGGCTCGTGGGTGCCGGTCGCATGCATCTCGAGGACCGCGTCCTGTCGTCGTCCTCGACCCGCCGCCGCACGAGCAACTACGCCTAGCGATGCCCATATATGTATACAATAAAATAACAACATTGACCCACGCACGTTGCAGTAGTAGTCGTAGTAGGTAGTAGTATTGGCACGTGTAATAGGATCCTATCGGCTTAGCAGTACGAAGCCGCGAGGCGCGCAAAGCCGCTCTCGAGGTGCAGGTACGACTCGAGCCACTCGTTCTTTGGGTTGAGCTGCTGGAGCTGCGCCACGTACGCCGAGCTGTCCTTCTTCAAGTGCTGCGCAACCACAACCAGGTTAACGTACGTATCTTCGAACGTCGGGTCCTTTGCCAGCGCCTCGTGCAGGAGGCGGTCCGCCTCCGGAAAGTTGAGCAGGCCCATGTACGCGACCGCCGCGCCGTTGAGGAGCTGTGCCGATGCGCCAAAACGGTCGCCGAGCTCCTGGAAGTGCAGCGCGGCCTCGTCGCAGACAGGCCCGCCCTTGGAAACCATGGTCCACGACTTGGCGAGCTGTGTCGTTGTCGCATCCTCGTCGATGCGCTTCATGTCTTGGATCTGCTTCTCAGCCAGGTCGATACGGT
This sequence comes from Saprolegnia diclina VS20, assembly GCF_000281045.1. Taxonomy (NCBI): domain Eukaryota; phylum Oomycota; class Saprolegniomycetes; order Saprolegniales; family Saprolegniaceae; genus Saprolegnia; species Saprolegnia diclina. Next base: position 140,353 of record NW_008246103.1, on the reverse strand, counting down.
CCATCTTGAGGTAGAGCAGCACCGTGTACATAAGATGCTCGAGCGACCGGCCACGCGTGAGCGCCGAGAGTGCGTCCGAAAACTTGTGTTCTTGCATGAAGATAAGCCCCGCGACCAGCAGCAAGTGCGGGTTCTCGCCGTGGTGCGTGCTCAGCCACTCGCGCAGCGTAAGGAGCGTGATCTCGGCGTCACCGCCATTGAGGTACGTGGCGTAGAGCTTGATGGCACTGAGCGAGATCGGCGCGTCGGCCGGGATCGCTTGCAGCACGCCCTCGTAGTTCTTGAGCGCGAGCTGCGCACGGAAGACGTACACGTCGCGGTCCATCTTCTGGGCCTCGGGGATGTGGCTGAGCACCGTCGCTTCCTGGATCGCGTTGCGGAAGTTGCCGACCCAGAACTGGTTCTTCAGCGTAAAGAGCTCGTCCGGTTCGCTCATGGCCGCTGGATCGAAAATGGCGTCGGAGACACACTGCCGCAATGTCGTCAATTTATTTCATAACATTTAATTCTCCCTACAACAACCTAAATAAAGGAACTGCATTCCATTGTATTTTGCACCGCGCGTGGATTTAAATGCATCCAGATCCTTGCCCCCAATCAGATTATTGCTGAATCCACATGCAGTTGCCACGTCATGCCAGCGCGACGCTGAGGATCGCCACGTACACCTGCTCGCCGCCCGTTGTCGAGTGCATTCGATGATGGGTGCATGTGGCTTGCACCACCATATCTGTGCTACGGCAGCTGCGTAGACCGAGGTTGTATCGGGTCAATTGATTGCCGGCCCGCACCGCGACAGCATCAAAGTGATGATTTGGTCGCTTGCGATTGGCTGTCTTCCTATATGTTGTGGGAGGTATGTGTTTTAAGAGGTCTCTTCGCTCTGAGTATTAAAAGAAAGAGGAAATTGGTGATTGGTTTTTGTGCACCAGTTATTGAAAGCAGGCCATGTTGTCCCGAGCCCGTCTTCTTGCGACCCGCAGTGGCATGGCGGCTGCCCGCCGCTTCGCCGTCGCCCGTGGCTTCGCCGACGTCCGCAAGGGCGGCGAAGAAGAGAACTACGAGACCGGCGCCGGCGACATTGAGCAGCTCTTCCACACGGCCTTTGACACGTGGGAGGGCAACGACCTGCCCGAGATCCAGGAGCACTTTGAGAACCCGCTGTGGTGGAACACGGACTTTCCCGCCACCTTTGACGACGACATGAAGCACGAAGTCGAGATGCTCCAGGTGTTTGAGGACCTTGTGCCACTCATGGACCACTCGTGGGAGAGCGAGATCCACCCGGCGCTCGACGGCTCCAAGATTGCGATTCAGATGAACGTGACGCTCGAAGATTTCGACAACCTCCTCTTTTTGGACGACCAGACGACGTTCGACACCAAGGTCACGTTCGAGGTGCCGCTGAGCGCGCTGAGCCTCGACGAGAAGGCCATGGAGATCTTCCTGCAGCTCGCCGGCCCGCGCTACAACAAGGACAAGCGCCTCGTCAAGCTCGCCGAAGACCGGTACGACAAACGCATTTATAACCACAAGCGCCTCTGCGTCATCCTCCGCGACCTCGTCACGGCGGCCGTCGAGTTGAGCAAGAAGCAGCAGTAAGAAGTAGAAACAGCAGCCCGCTACACCAATAGATCGTTTCGCAGTGTATGCCTCCGATTGCACTTGACTCGCCCGTCTGCATGCCTCGGTATGTTCAAGCAGAGTGCGGCGCCAGGATCCTCAGGCTACATGGACTTCCTGGACTGAGGTGCCATAGCCTTCACGACGGATGACGCCGACGCGAATGAGCCCCAGCCCTCACCCACACACGTTGCCGATCGTGACCGAAGGCCCACGAAGGCCTCGCCATCGAATGGCGTCTTCCTTGTCCGACGCCATCAACAGCAGAACGCTATCACGTCCGCTCGCGCGTCCTTCGCCCACCAAAAGTAAACGAGCGCCATGTGAAAACACTGCTGGCAAGGCGCCAAGGTACACTGGCACGTACTGTAGGTGTGGCCAGAACACTAGTTCTTCCACCTCACAATCTGCTTGTTGGCGCAGTACGTCCTCTGTGTTTGGCTTCTTGTCGACGCAAGCACAGTCGACGCTCCATGTTGCATCGCATAACGCATGGGCTTCGGAGCATTTTCTTAAATGGCGATTATGGGCGGAGGTAGAAGAGCGCGCCACACGTCGTGTACGACTGCATGTCGATCTTCCGGTCGGGCGAGAGGCTACCGCCGGGCATCGCCAGCGGACCAATCTCGCCGCCCGAAATGACGCCCGCGAGCGGCGTGTCCGGAAACACGCTGGCAAAGGTATGGGCCTCGACGTCGTTCTCGCCGTAAAAGCCTTCACCACGGGCTGCGCACGGGTACGTGAGCCCGCCGAGGACCGTGGCACCGGACGCAGCAGCCTTGGCCAAGGCGAGCGCGTGCGCGAGGTCCGACTGGCCGGCGACAGCGTCCTGGACGCAAAAGACGCCAAACATACCTTCGCACCACGGCGCCGCGCCGCTCTCCGCGTCCGCTTGCGAAAACACAATGCCGTGCTGCTTGTCGTAAATGCACACGGTGCGGTCGAGGTGCACAGCGTGGGGCGCCGCGATGAAGGCGGCGATCTCGGCTTCGGTCTCTGCCTTGAAGAGGTACACATTTCCCGACGCTTCGGCCACACTATTGAGGAGTTGGATGGGCGCTACTGACATGGCGGGGGACGTCGGTGACGCGGCGACCGCGACCGACTCGAACGTATGGAGCACTTTGAAGTACGGATGCCGGCGCGTCTGCATGTGCTCGCACTAGGCACATGAGGATACAACACCGTGTTCATGGTCACCACACCTACCTGAAGGATGGGTGAAATGGTCTTGAAGCCAAGCGAGACGAACGGTGCACTCGCGACGCGGCCGTCAAAGGCCACGCAGAGGTGGGTCGGGTGTGAGATGCTAGGGCCCGCGGGCGAGATGCGCCGAACGGCTATGGGCACGCAGCGGTCCGTGAACGGAAGGATCGTCCCAACAATGTTGGCGCTCGTATGCACGGTGGCCATGAGTCGGACAAGGTGGTCGCACTGCGCGCCGTTGGTACTGTACACGAGGATCGAGTTGGTTGACGGCGAGAGCGCTGGCGTCAAGAGGCCATCTCGGATCTCGTGCTTCGTGGGCTCTAGCACCTGAAGCGTCGTATTGGGAAAGTACCCAACCGTGATGTTCACAGCCATGTCGTCGATGGCCGAGCTCTCGAGCTCCGAGAGGTCGTAGTGGCCGCCGGCGGCGGTGGAGGCCATGATGCCAAAGTCGCTGTACATACAAATGATCGTGCAGGCGCGAGGCAGTAGCTTGCGTTCTTGAATCACATGGAAAAGCTTGTTCCATCCCGTTGGGCGCCGCAACGCGTGGGGCAACCCCGAGACGGTAAGCATCGCGAGCTGCGGCGCATACTGCGAGGCAAAGCACGTGTCATCGGGCGCAAACTCGCTCAGAATGTCGTCCCAGCTCTCACCAGTGTACGTGGACGCGCGCCAGTGCAGGCCCACTTGCATCGGCGACGTCGGGAGCAAGATGGACGCATGCGCCTCGTGCCACGCGCGCGAGACGCGGCCGGCGCGGTACCCGTCGCGCCACGAGAGGTACTGGAAGATGAATGGGATGACCTCTTCCGGTACAGAGTACTGCGGCTTCTTGGCGGCCTCGTCCTTGGCCTTCTTCCCGCGCCCGCCCTTGAGCGCGCTTCCGGCTTGGTGCTTGGTCATCTTGAGTGATGTTGGACTTCGACTGAACGCCATCGACTAAACCGGCTGGTGGTGATTGCGCAGTTTGTCCCAATGTCCCAACCACCGCCGGGTGTAACCGATACTCGAGATTGTGTTCTTGATGGCAAAAACACTGGGCCAAGAAGCAGTCGAGCATGCTCGCGACTGGTTCTCTGTAGCATAGCATCCCGCACGTTTTCTGCAGCGAGGCTGAGCTCGAGATTGAGAACGCCACTGCTTGCCATTGCTGTGAGTGTTTCACCCGACCAACATATATATTTGGCCGCACCAACACATAGTATGCGTTGGTGATGGCGATGACGTGTACTATTCGCATGCAGGGTGGTTGGGACAGCCAGCTGTGCATGGTTTACGCGAATGCTCGGACGCTTCAAGCCACTCTTTGGCCCGAGGCCATCGGTAGCGTGCTGAGATAGGACCCGTGTGCCAAAAAGCTTAGTTGATCGCGTCAAGCGACTAATCGCGTCCAGTTTGTCCACACAGATGCCGCGATGGGACATTGGGACAAACCCACCGTGGGATTTAATCACAACCCTCGGCGAGAAAAGATCCCGCGACAACACCACGATGGAGATGGACGGGCCCAAGTTGATGCTCGGCCGGGCGCCCACGAACCCACGACGAGTCCTCACACAGGTGCTACGGGCGTACGAGGCCATCGGTCGCGACCTCCGCGAGGACGCCGAGGACCTCTCGTGGTCGGAGCTCGCGGCCCACCTCGTCGCCAAGATGGCGGTGATCGCGAGCGTCGAGCTCTTTCTACAGCGCACGCTGCCGCCGTTCGTGCTCGAGCTCAGCGAATGCAACGTGCTGCTTCTTCTCCTCGAGCTCGCGGCCGTGCTCTGGATCGATCACATGGCGAGCGCCGACCACCACTGACACCATCCACCACAGCCCTGCCCTGTCCTGCCACCCCACACCATGTAAGTTAATAAAGATTTCGCATTCCTCGCATTAGGCTAGGCAATCGTGGGTGGTCGCGCAAAGCTGCAAATGGCCTCGACAGCCGCGTGCATGCAGTAGACGTAGTACGACTCCTCGCCGTTGCGGTTCGGGTGGTCGCCGCTGCTCGTCTCGTGCATCTCGGCGAGCGCAAAGTGCTCCAATAAATACAAGTGCGCGTGCACATAAGGAATGTCCGCATGCAGCAGCACGTACGACAGCAGCGGGAAGAACGTGTCGACCGCGATCCGCGTCGTGCCAAACACCTTGGCAGCTTCTTCGTGCAAGACGACGACGCCGTGGATCATCTCTTCGAGGAGGTCGCAGGGCACGAGGCTGCCCATGGCGCTAAAGGCAAGCCGGGCCGCCGGAAACACCATCTTGGCATCGACCGCACCGTCGCGAATGCGTTCTATACACGAGGGTGAGTGGCGTTGCCTGAGAGTGACGAGCAACGTACGGGCGAGGTCGGGTGTGACGCCAAACTGCTCCATGCTCACGCCGGCGAGTCGCAGCGACGCTTGCTTCTTGCGCCAGAGCGCGTCCTTGCGCGCGCACTCTACCAGCGTCGGCGTGCTGTAGCAAAGCGTCACTAGCCGTGGGAAGAGCGCGCGCTGCATAAAGATGTAGAGGCTCTTGTTGACGTCGTCGAGGATGCCAAACTCGCGCCGGACGCGGAGTGTCACCGCTTCGATAAACTCGAGCACGTGGTCGGGCGTTGGATCGCGCAGCCACGCGTGGTGCAAGTCGACGTAGGGCACCTTCTTGGGGTGGGTGGAGTCGGACGTGCTGTCATCGAGGAGGTCTTCGCACGCGAGTCGTGCGCCGTCAAAGCACACACGGTCAATCATGTGGCAAATGCGGTTGTCGGCAGCGGCGAAAATAAGGTTCTCAAACTGCGCTTGGACGACCGACCACCACTACAGGTAACCGCGTGAGACGATCGCAAGAGGCGAGAGCTACCTCTTTTGTGTTCATGAGCTCGTAGTACTCGGCGTAGAATTCTTCGCCAGCGAGCACATCGTCCATGACGCTCTGCTGACGCGGCAATTCGGTCGGGCTAGCGTTGCTGCTGCTTTCGACCACCGAGAGGTTCGTCCCGTGGGGACTGCGCCCGAGGCCAGCCGATTGCTGCAGGAGCCGGTACCAGCTTGCGGCTTCGAGCAGCCGACGCATCTTGCCGTGGCGAATGTTGTGCGGGTACGCGTCGTCGACGTCGAGAGAGGGATGCCGGTACCGAACAGCGTGCGCAGATGCGTCCTTCTTGGCCTGCTCCCGCGCAAGGTCGAGGTGCTGAAGCCACTCGCGCTGTTGCGAAAGCAAATGGAGCTTTAGGTCGTGCTCGAGGTACATCTCGATGGACTCAAAGGTCGCCAGCTCCTTGGCCGTGAGCGCCATGTCGTGGACGTGGTAATGGCGCCGAAGCACCGTGTGCAGTAGCCGCTGCACGTGGCGCTTGTGGCGCGTGAGCTGGTTCAAGGTGCGGTGGTGCGACGACGTCGTGACGAGATCGCAGAGCCGGCGAAGACCGTCGAAGTGCTTCCACGGATCTGCTTGGGGTGCGCAGAGAAACGAAAACAGACTTGGCTGTGGCGGTGGCGGAGGCAGCGTCGAGAGCTCATAGGCTTCGTACGTGGCGTACTCTTGTGTGAGCTTGGAAGCGACGTCGTCCAGACACTGTTCAAGCTAGTCCATCATGAGCTTCCAAGTACGCATGGTGTGTCAAAAGCGTACCTTGGCGCGAAGGTCGTCAGCGGTCGCTTGCAGAGCGTCTGTCGTGAATGCAGACGACTTGGCCGCTGTCTTCGCAAGCGTCGGCGTGCTAAGGTCTTTGATCGTTGTCATGCGGCGATGCTTGGCATAAGTCGGTGGGGAAGACACGCGTCGCTCTTGGGGCGTCTCGGCCAATGCGACAGCGGAAAGCTCGCCCATTTCGTCCATCGATGTGTCCGAGTCTTCTTCCGGGCGCTCGAAGCCAGCGTCGTAGGTGGCAGCGAAGGCCGCCTTGGTGTCGGGCGAGAAGACCACGTCATAGGGCGACTCGAGGTCGACGTCCATGGCGCCGCCAGCGTAGAAGTTCTCCATGATCGGGTACTCTGTCCATCCGGGTGTGACCCACACGTCGGGCGCGCCTACATCCAGGGGCTCTTCCATCGCGCGACTGGCGCCGCTCCTCTCGTCGGTGAAAGCGTCAATGGCCGAAACAGAATATTTTAATCCGCCTTCGAATATTACTGCAAATTAATATTCCCATCACCCGAGAATTTTCCACGAAATTAATTTACGCACCAGCGGTTCATGCGACTGTCCCATACAAACACGCCAACAATGCTAAAAGAATCGATTTATATTATTATTTTAATATTGCCATTACTTACCCAACGATGACGGATGCAGTGGGTGTGACGATGAGCGAGCCGACTACATGTACAAGCAAGCTAGCCTTCGCCCTAGTATAGAACTACTAGTACAGCTAGTATAACGACCGTCGTACCATCGCCTTGGAGCTGCAGCTGGCAAACCAAGATCTCGCGCCTGTGACATCCCGCGCGACTGCATTCTCCGAACCAGGATCGGAGGTGGAAGTGGCGGCAAGCGGACGGTTCGGCTGTAGTTGCTCGGTCCGAGTCGTGGTCGGTCCGATGGGACTTGCGCCCATGAAAACGCGTCCGTCGACACATAAATTGCATCAGTAATGGTGGGTGCAGCTGACAAGGCAAGCGATGTGCTCGAGGTCGCCCCGCAGCCGTGTCGAGCTCCAGCCGTTGAGAGACTGGACAGCATCGATCCAAAGCCATCAAGTCGGAGATGGATACGTCTTTATGATCTCGAGCGGTGGCGAGCTACTCTCACATTGCGACGTCGTCTCCGCAGTGGTGGGCACTGGTTCACTGACAAACTGCTACTAAGAGTCGATGGTTTGGCAATGCCCCCGGTTGACCGCAACGAGGCGCTCGAACTGATTTAGGTTACTTGCACTTGAAGGCATCAAGGCGTGAAGCCACCACGAGCTTTAGAAATGCACGTGCGCGGAAGCCTCTCAAGATGCACCCATGACGACTGGATAGCGCGAGCGACTTGTCGGTTTCTTGCTCAGAGCATGTGGTGGTGGTTGCTTTGGCCGGCCGTCATCATGGACGACTCTATGACCCTTGACATGAAACCGTTCACGAAACCGGACATGAAACCGCCGCTAAGACCAGGTGTTGAAACAAAACAATAGACAAGGTTCTCTATGATGTGCAATGATCTGCTTAGAGCTCAAACTCTTCTTCGTGAATGTCAAAGCGGTGGGCGCCAAGTGCAACGGCCGCATCGTTGACTGCGCACTTGAGGCTCTCAGGGCCCGACACGATGACCCCCACGACCCCGTTCTCGGCACAGTCCTTCGCGACGGTGTTGGCCACAAGCGCGTGGACATCCGGGCGCGTGCCAACCGTGACACCCAGGTGCAACAAGAGGTCCCGGATCGTCGCGATGGTGGCTGGCAGCGCGTCATCGCTCGGGACGGGCGCAGTCGCGTTTTGGGTCGCGTCGCGGGCCTCGGCCCAGAGGAAGACGTACACGACGAGGATTGTGGCAGTGAAGACAGCGAGCTCAAACGCTCGTTGGAGCGGCCACAGGGCGTAGTGGTTGGCCCCCTGAATGGGTCCGTTGCCCCAGTGTGCAGCACCAAGTGCAAGAATCGCAACCGCAAAGAGCACGACATACAGGATTGCTCGGGTCGTGCGCGACTGAAGTGGCGCGCGGAATGGGCGACCGGTCATCGCTCCCTGCGGCTTGGCGACCGATGACGATGTCGTGAGGGGGGCATCCAGGGCTTTGTCGTCGGCAAGCGTCGAGAGAAAGAGGTGCGATGTGAAATGGGTCTGCTGCGGGTCGAGCTCGCGAAGCTTGGTGAGAACCGGCGCGAGGAGCTCAAACAAAGCAAGGTCGCGCGCAGAGAAGACGAGGGTGACACGTTGCGCCCAGGTACCAGTCGCATGTACGTTGTGCGCCATCTCTTCCAGCACGGCGAGAATTGGAGTGACGCCAATGCCACCGCCGACAAGAAGGGCCATGGGAAAGTCCCCGACGTGGTCCAGCGCCGCGCCGCAAAACCCGTCCACAAACACCACGGGGGCGTCGCCGCACTCGTTCGCATACGTGAGAAGCTTGGTCGACCAGTCGCCAACAGGCTTGACGAGCAGCGTCATTGTCGTGGCGCCAGAGGTCTTGGCCGACGACGCAACCGTGAGCGCGTGCCACTGGAGCTTGGAGATGGCCGGGACGTTGAGGTAGACAAAATGGCCGACCAAGTAGTCGCTTTGCACCGCGAGGACAACTTGTACAATGTTTCCGCCGATGACGCGCATGGTCGCGGGCACGGGCGACCGGGCGTTGTAGCTCGAGCACGCGCGGCCGATGAGAAAGACGAGGCCCGACGGGAGGATCCACCACAGGATCTGCGTCCAGTGGAGAATTGCAAAAAAGAGCGCAATGACAAAGAGCACCCAGTGCGAGATATAGAACCACTCGTACGCCTTTCGACGCACGATCGGGATCGACGTCGGGATCATGAGCAGCATCGCGACAATCGAGACGAGCCCGAAAAAGTTGAACCACGCAAAATACCCCGTCGTCTCGTTCGTAAAGTCGCACTCAATGCACGGCGATTGGTTGGCGATCCACGTGCCGTCGCGGACCCACTTGCCCCAGTAGCCGCCCGTGTGCAGAACGCCGGTCAAAACGGTCATGTAGCCCACCCAGCGGTGCAGCCTGGCGCCGTTGGCGTACGAAATGTTCATAAACTCCATCCACGCCGAGTTGCGCGAGACAGGGAGGAGCAGAAACGCCATGTTGTAGATGCAGAGGTACGCCGCACTGATGCCGACCATGTTCCAGTACTTGGTCGTGCTGATCTTGCCGGAGACCGCCGCCGCCTTGGCGAGGTCCACGCGCCGGTCCCACTCGTAGTAGAAGCAGAGAACGTTGCCGCCAATGACAAAGACGACACCAAAGAGCCACTCGCCAAGGCTATAGCGGGACACGCTACCAAAGAGCGACGGTTTGCGGCGCATCCATTGGGCGACGCGCCAAAACGCCGACGACGTGGCACGACGAGGGGCGAGCGCGGGGTGGCCGAGGGCTTCGATGAGGAGGAGGCCGACAAAGAAGGGCAAGATGCAAAACAGAAAGAGGAACGTCGGTCGCACAAACTCCGTGTGGCCCGAAATCGTAATGTTGCGCCCGATGCCCGTGTCGATGATCTTGGAGTGGTGGCCCGCGACGACGGAGCCGCCGTTGTTGGGGTAGCCGTTCCACCACTCGGTCATGGTGTTGATGAGCTGCAATTCGAAGAGCGGCGCCCACGTCGCAATGTTGCCAAAGATGTAGATGCCCAGGCAGAGAAGCACGAGGAGTCGCAGCAGTAGCGCAGTCGACGACGTCCGTGTCGGTGTTGGCGTCTCGTTGTCGAACTGCGGGGTTTTGACAACGGCAAAGTCGGCCATGGTTGTCGTCGGTGGCAGGGAAAATGGACAATGAGGTCAACCGCCACAGGGCAAAACGGTGCCGGCGCAATGTGCTAGTCAACAATTGCTTTCTTGACATGGTGGATTGCCTCGGTACGCGAAGCCGACCAGAAACGAACCTGGCAGGCCGTTCGAACACGCCACACCCAGCGCCACACCCTTGGGCAACGACGCCATTTACCAGCCGGTACGTATGTGATATGCAATAGTTGACTGCTTCAATTGATGGATCGATATGCTCTGCCCGTCGAGTGCTTTCCACATGTCCCGATACTAATATCGCAAAAGCCTCTGCGCCACACATTCCATGACGACGCAATTGTCAAATGGATCTTTGGACGATGGGGCCGTGTTTGCGCCTCCACCCGAATAAACTCATCGGAGCCGCTCATTTCGACCCATATTATGTGAGTTGCATACTAGTAGCGACAAAAAGCTGAGCAACCAAGTAGACCAGTGTCAACAGCAGTTGCTCGGTTCGTTACATGTGGCCCGTCGAAGCGAAGAGACGCGGCAGTGCATGCACATCGGGTACGTTCTTCCGACGTGTCTGTGCAGGTGAACTGCTGCTCTGCGGCATTGTGGACAGTTGCAGCCACCAACGCGAGAGCTTTCAACAGCCACTCGCCCCGCACCTTGAAACAGCGACAGTCCCAAGCGACTTTGTCTAGTGAACGATCATGAGGTTTTGTCACACGCGTTGCAGACCGTTCGACGTCCCAGCGAGTCGCGCGGAGGGTGAGTACATCGGGCCATCGGACACCGCTTTGTGGCCTGCACACCTTTGCCTCGCCAGCTCGACGACGAACTCGACGCAAGTTTGTCGTATCCGCTACGAGGCCTTCAGACCGTGTGGGCTATGTGAGGCTCTGCGCTTCTCTCTTGGGTCATAGGCATGCGAGAGGCTTCTATTGCGAGCCTTCCGGCAAGACGAGTTGGAGCTCTAGTTCGACCATGATCGTATCCTATCGTGGACCTCGTTCGTCGAGAGAGGGTGGAGTGAATTTAAAATGCCGACTCATGGCGGTTGAGCCTTCATAAGACAGGTGTGCAGGACGAAATGATTAAATATAAGCGTGTAGAGCGAAATGTAGAGACACATGCGCGCAGAAGCTTACGCCTTCGGGGCCTTGGCTTCCTTGGTCGGGAGCGACGACTTCTTGGGAAGGAGAATATTGTGGATGTTGGGGAGGACACCACCGGACGCGATCGTCACGTCGCCAAGGAGCTTGTTGAGCTCTTCATCGTTGCGCACCGCGAGCTGGATGTGGCGCGGGATGATACGCGACTTCTTGTTGTCGCGCGCAGCGTTACCAGCAAGCTCCAAGATCTCGGCGCAGAGGTACTCGAGGACCGCAGCGAGGTAGACAGGCGCGCCGCCACCAATGCGCTGGGCGAAGCGGCCCTTCTTGAGGAAGCGAGCAACACGACCGACGGGGAACTGGAGACCCGCCTTGGACGAGCGCGACGACGCCTTGCCCTTGGCACCGCGACCGCCCGTAGCCTTACCCTTGCCCGACATGTTGGTTGTTGCTTGGAAGCTGGAAATTGAAATATGTCACGTTGCCGCCGTCGATCTTCGCCACCGCTGCCAGAAATATTCCACCAATCCTGATCCGTGCCGCCACAATGAAACCAATCAAAAGTTGTGATCAACCTTCATAGCCAATCATGGATGCGGATTCAAAGCAAGCCAATCCGCGGGAGCCATTTCGCGCCACGGCGGATCCTTGCGACACGGCCATCGCTGCGCCACGGAATCCCATTTTCGAATTTGCATTCCAAGCAACCAAGATGGCCAAGACCCCGAGCAAGAAGTCCGCCAAGGCCCCGAAGAAGACGGGCGAGAAGGGCAAGGCCAAGAAGGGCAAGCGCGTCGAGTCGTACTCGACGTACATCTACAAGGTCCTCAAGCAGGTCCACCCGGAGACCGGTATCTCCAAGCGTGGCATGTCGATCATGAACTCGTTCATCAACGACATCTTCGAGCGCATTGCGTCCGAGGCCGGCAAGCTCTCGCGCTACAACAAGAAGTCGACCTTGTCGTCGCGTGAGATCCAGACTGCTGTCCGCCTCATGCTCCCCGGCGAGCTCGCCAAGCACGCTGTCTCGGAGGGCACGAAGGCCGTGACCAAGTTCACGTCGTCGGCGTAGATTCGCGCCCTGCGATGTATGTAGCGAGCACTCATTTTCATTTGGTGTTCTTCAACACCACCCTATTTACAGGAAATTCATCTCGTCTTTACGTCAATGTGTCAACCATATCCGAGAGAATATACTTGGCCTTGGACTAGTAGAGGAACGGGACGATAGCCTTGCGCGTGCGAGGGTAGTCCTTGAAGTGCGACTGGTACCATGCGTGGTGACTCGCGGCGCGGGGCACCAAGTTCGCGGCGGTCCAGAGCACAAAGGTCGTCGCCGCGGGGTTCCACGCCATGAGGCCAAAGCCCGCCCACTCGATGCACTCGCCCAAGAGGTTCGGGCACGAGATGCGCTCAAAGAGGAAGCCACGGGGGATCTTGTACCCGGTTTCATTCGGCTTGCGGAGGCGGATGAGCATCGTGTCACAGATGCAGTTGATGGCCATGCCAGCAAGAAAGAGCAAGAGACCCAAAACCGTGCTCGGAGAGACAAGCCAGGACGCATCGTACGCGGCGCTGGCATGCAGCAAGTACGCGCCGTTGAGCCCCGCGTTGACGAGGTTGAAGCCACACGCGCAGAGGACGATAAGGACCGGCATCGGCTTGGGGGTGGCCGCGATGCGCAGCGGGTAGATGATCGACCGGTTCGCGTAGTGGGCGACCCAGAGCGTGTAGAGCACCCACGCATATGAGGACGACGGGCGGGCGTCCACGTAGTACTCGCGCCACGCGCAGCCGCCCATGATGAGCAGCGACGGCAGCTCCATGAGGCACCAGCCGACCTTGTTGTTGAGCACAGGGCCCCATGCAGTGGACGTGTGTCGACCGAACGGCGCCGTCACAAACTGAAGCAGCACGTACGTGACGAGTGCGACCGCGATCCACGCATAGCAGAGCGTCGGCAACGAGGACGCGGCCAGCATTGCGCTCTTCCGACTGCCAGACTACGGATACGCTGTAGCATTCTTCCGGACGATCTTGGCGGATTGACGTTCTTAGCAGCCAAGTGCTGCGGGTTTCGCTGCCCCTCCGTGTTCGGAGGCCGTCATGCCTCCACTTTCTCATAACCAAGACTTGCCATTATCATCCCTCCTATCGATATACCTTGCAGCGGTGCAGACAACGACGGGGATTACGCGGTTAGATACAGGGGGTATCAATCTAGTATTTTTGTTAGTCATTTTATCTACTGGCCGCATGTACTAAAAGTAAAGGGTCGATGGGTCAGACCCATTGCTTGAGGCGAAAGTAAAAGCGCAGCGTGATCGTGATGAAGAGGATGAGGCCCCAAAACACGAGGTACCCGTAGCGCGAGTGGAGCTCGGGCATATAGTCTACGCACCGCAACATTAGCATATTCGGACGTGGGGCCGTCGTACCAAAATTCATGCCGTAGACGCCCGTGAGAAACTGGGCGGGGAGGAAGACCGTCGTGACGATCGTGAGTGTGTACATGACGTAGTTGGTCTGCGTCGACTTGGCGTCGCGGTACTCTTCGATCATGCCCCGGCACATTTGCGACTGCCACTCGATCTCATCGAGAATATGGTTGGTGTGGTCGTGGACGTCGCGAAAGTACGCCTTGGTCGTCTCGGGGAGCTCGGGGCTTTCCAACACGCTCTTGAGTACGTCGCGCGTCGGCTTGATGACGCGCGGGAGCTGCGCGAGTTCGATTTGCACATCCCGAAGGACACCGATGTCAAAATTATGCAACAAGCGCGCGAGTTCGCGGTCCAAGTGCATGAGGTACTGCCGGACTTGGTCCATTGCGTTGGTCATGTCGTCGACAATGACGTCGAGGACCGTGTAGAAGAGAAAGTTGGCGCCGTTGTGCCGCACTTTCGAGTACGTCGACGCCAAGCGCCGGTGGACCGTGCGCCAAATGTCGTTGGGCCGCGTCGGCTTGACGGTGATGAGCGTGTCGTCATCGACAACAAAGATCGAAACGTGTTCGATCGCGAGCTGGAATTCGTACGCTGCCATGGCCGGCGTCGACGGGGACGACGTGCCCATGAGGTAGCTCCACCAGCTGTCGTCAATAGGCGCTTCGTGCGTGGTCTCCTCTACAAGCATAATGAGTCCTGAGACTAGAGGCCAGCAACCTACGCGGAAACCGGATTGTTTGGCGCAGCACCGGAAAAATGACAAACCGGTGGGTCTCGTACGAGTCGAATTTCGGCCGCTCGTTGAGCTCGATCGTGTCTTCCATTGCGAGCGGGTGCAGCCGGTACTTGATCGCGAGCCGCTTGAGATTCAAGTGGTCGTGGCCCTGGACGTTGATCCAGCGACAGGACGCCCACGGCGCGCGGTCGTTCATAAAGAAGGACCGGAGCTCGGGCTTGTAGTGCGAGAGGCGCGTCGACGAGAAATCGACGACTTCGATCCGCGCCGGTGCGTACACCGAGTCGGTGAAGAGCGCGACCGTTTGCTCGTCAAAGAGATTGCCGAGCTTGAGCTTTTGCACAATGTCCTCAAAGACCGAGCGCGACAATGGCTCCTTGACGAACGAGAGGAGCGCGTCAACGATCGCGGGCGCGTCGGCGCACCGGATGCCTAGACTCTCGAGGCCATGGCGCAGTCCGTCGCGGCTCAAGACGCCCGAGTTGTCCGGGTCCGCTTCGTCAAACGCCAAGTGCAGGCGCGACGGCGTCACGTCAAAGTACGGGTCCAAGATCGACAAGCACTCGTCTTCAATGACAACGTCGGACGCTGGCGACGACAAGGGCGAGCTCGAAACGAGCGACGGACTTGGGCTCGGCTGCTTGATTGGCTGGCGCGGCTGGAAGGCAAAGGCCACGCTTTCTGTGCTTAAGTAGAGCTCGGTGTGCGCTGGTTGCGCCGATTGCGGCGACGACGAGCTCGTATGGATCTCTGCGAGCGGCGAGAAGTTTGGGATCTTGGCGTTGTAGCGCGGCGGCGTGATCTTGAGGAGCGGCGTGAGCTCCTTCTTGGGCATCTCCATGGCGCTCTTCCGTGCTGCTACTTGTGTGGCGTATGGGGTAGGAAGACAGCCTGGCGACGACCTCGGCAGGCGAATCAATCAGGGTCGGCAAGTCAAATGCGCTCGGACATTCAAGTCGGGAAATGCCCAGTCGCGAAGCTGACCAGCCGCTGGCGTCAGCGATTGGTTCAACTTCCTGAGACACGTATTGGGGGGTCCACCCTAATAAGATTCGAGCGTGCCGAAGGGTCTCTTGAAGCTGCATACGAACAACGACGACGCTTCCGAGGTGTTGCAGCATAGCAACAATATCTACTTGGTGGCATGGCATGCAGGACATTGATGAGAGAAACTACGTTGGCTATCCTCTACCGGTACACAAATGGCTTTGAACTTGATACGTACCGTCAAGCGAACCTTTTAGAGGGTCCCCAGCCCGGTGGGGGTGGATCTTAAAGGGATTGAGCGTGCGTCGGCTACTTGCACTCCACCTCCGCCTCAACGACGTCTGGCAGGAAAGGCCCACCACTGCTTCCCACACGAGCCACCCATGGACGCCACCCATTAACACGCGCCCGTCATGAGCAGGGAAGCCTTCTCGGAACGCTTCTTCAGTCGGATAATGCTTCCGAAGCTGAGCATGTGGTGTTGCTCATGAGAATTGACGAACAGCCCGATTGTGGTTCTGTCATGGTGCTGTTTTGGTACCACCCGGGGGGATGACGAAGCTAGAGACGTTAGCAACAACAGCTTTGTTCATGCAGTGCCGCCGGCATCATAGCCACGGCAACCTGTTCTTCTGGCTACACCACGTAAGCTCCGTCGGAACTGACCCCTTGACAGCGCAAGAGACCTGCGCAGCCTGACTGGATTCCTCTTGTTGACAAATTGGCGACTAGAACCAGATTTTGCAGCTGTGTATTCGGAGTGAGATTCGCTATCTGCTAGATGTCTGGGTCTAGCCAGATTTGGGCCACTATTCTATAGAGCTCTTTCTTAGAGGGATGGGTGGTGTTTAGAAACACCAGATGTAGAGAGACCGAAGTCTGAATTTGCACTCGTAAGGCAACGCGGATTTAACCGCCGAAGCCGTAGAGCGTGCGGCCCTGGCGCTTAAGCGCGTAGACGACGTCCATGGCCGTCACCGTCTTGCGGCGAGCGTGCTCCGTGTACGTGACCGAGTCCTTGATGACGTTCTCGAGGAAGACCTTGAGGACACCGCGGGTCTCTTCGTAGATGAGGCCCGAGATACGCTTGACACCGCCACGGCGAGCGAGACGGCGGATGGCGGGCTTGGTGATACCCTGGATGTTGTCGCGAAGGACTTTGCGGTGGCGCTTGGCGCCGCCCTTGCCGAGACCCTTGCCGCCCTTGCCACGACCAGACATGTTTGTTCTTGTTTCTTGGAGGGAAAACTGAAAATGACTTGGTAGCAATCGACATCGTATTGCGATTGGTCGAAATCAAAGGCCCGAGATATAGGTTCTGATTGGCCCTTCCTCGATTCAGAACGACAACAGGTTTGGATTGGAGGAATATTTTTCTTGCGTGATGCCATTGGCCACAAAGATGCGGGAAGCAAGGCCATTGGCCAACACTTGCGCGCCAGGGAGCTCGCGCGCTGATTGGCCAGAGCTTAGATTGCACTCCGGGATTGGCATTTCCGAAAACTCGTTCTCTCAACAACATGGCTCGTACCAAGCAAACCGCCCGCAAGTCCACCGGTGGCAAGGCCCCGCGCAAGCAGCTCGCCACGAAGGCTGCCCGCAAGAGCGCCCCTGCCACGGGCGGCGTCAAGAAGCCCCACCGCTACCGCCCGGGTACGGTCGCCCTCCGTGAGATCCGTCGCTACCAGAAGTCGACCGAGCTCCTCATCCGCAAGCTCCCGTTCCAGCGCCTCGTCCGCGAGATCGCCCAGGATTTCAAGACGGACTTGCGCTTCCAAGGCTCGGCCGTCCTTGCCCTCCAGGAAGCCGCTGAGGCGTACCTTGTCGGCCTCTTCGAAGACACCAACTTGTGCGCCATCCACGCCAAGCGTGTCACGATCATGCCCAAGGACATCCAGCTCGCTCGCCGCATCCGTGGCGAACGCTCGTAAGTCCTCGGTCGCTATGTAACATAGTACCTCACAACACTGGTGTTTTTCAACACCACCCATTGAACCAAAGAAATCTCGACACAAGGACTCGAGCGAGTTTTGGGCATCAGCCGCACTCGACTGCTAGTCTAGTTCGCGTCTAAGTGAACCCACTCCAGAATTAGTCGATTCGCACTGTAGGTGAAAGCAAGGCCAAGTTTTGTACCAGCGTTTAAGCAACCGGGGCCGTGGTAACCTTGACGCCAGATCGTGCATCTTCGCAGCCCACATCGCGGAGTACAATTGAAGCAATAGCCCAGCGCTTCGGCTTTGTTGCGGTTGCTGAAGTTGTCGATTTTCGAGGACATACTCGCATGTCATTCAAAGCACAGCGTCTGGCACGCATATCTGCAGAAATGCGGGAATCGCTTGTGGCACCAAGCGCCAAAGTATCGCTCTGCGCATTGCAGCCATGCATGCAATAGATAAACGAGTTGATTGTCAGTTTAGCAAACTAGGGGCTACAGCATGGTGGTACTCCAAGTGACACTGCTCGAGGCAAGGGAGTCACAGAGCGCGCTCCAGATCGACTCGTCGATCGCGTCATCGAGTGTCGAGGCGAGCATCGGGTCATCCTCAGAGGCAGAGAGGTCCATCAAGTCGGGTAGGTCCAAAAAGATGTCGTCGTCGTCGCCGCTCTCTTTCCGGGTCGGTGTCGCCTTTGGGCTCTCGCCGCCGTGCGATTTACAGTGCCCACTCGACCGCGCTCGGAGGAGGCACCCGTCGACTTTGCAGCGCCGGCCACCGCCGTGGCGCACGCACTTGTAACGCGCGTGCGCTTGCCGATCGCAGCCGGGTTCGGTGCAATAGCGCTTGGCGAGGGCGCCACCATGATCGACGCAAAACGAACCGCGGCTCACGGCGACGTCGCAGCCGTCGGCTTGGCACTGCTTCTTGCCGCCATGCCGCACACAGAGGTACCGCGCGTAAACCTGGTTGGTGCAGCCGTCCATCGAGCACTTGAGTTTGTTCTTGTGCATGGCGCATTTGTTGAGACCTGGCAGCGCGGGCTGGTGGCAGTCGAGGAAGAAGCAGGTTGTCGTCGAGTGTGTCATTCGTGTGGATGTCAATATTGAAATGTGGACTCATGATCACGGACAGGGGCTTAATGGACCATCATTCGCGCCGGCATGTCGAAATGGAATGATGGTAGATGGCGGGAACCACGTCGTCGTTGAACGAAGTGCCGCCTCGTGGAATTCATTATTCGAACGCTACGCTCCTTGCCCTTGACGTTACGAGCGCCTCGACATTGGGATGCTCGAGACAAACATGCGGGGGCGCGGTGCTAAAGGTGCTAAAGGTGTTCGGACGAGGTGTGACGTGGCAGGCGTGGCGCTGACCACATGCACCTGCTTTCGCTACCGCCGATGGCCGAACGCCACGTGCACTTTGATTCGGGTGGATGGTGGCAAGAAATATATGAGTGAGGTGTCATGCTCGCTGGCATACTGTGTACTAAGAGATGTTTATACCTCGAGCCATGGGCGCGCATCCTTCAACGCGCACGTGCCTGCGCTGACCACTTGCGTAGCCACCTTAACCGGATCAGTTCCAGTGTCTTCGCAGGGTCTTTGCCTGCATTCCGAGTCCAACGGTGCAAGCAAGGCGACTCGAGTAATACCAAGACGGCTCGTTTACGTTAGTCTTATCCGCCATATCGACAGAATGAGCTCTCGTACGGCGCGCTGCGAGGACTGTTGCCACGACCTGCCAAGAGCTTGGGTGCTTCACAAAGCAAGTTGAGAATCGAGTAGTCGATGCCATCGAGTGGTGTCGTCCACGCCGGGAGCGCGCTAACGTCATAAGACAAGACGTGGTCGGTGCTACAGAGCGCTGGTCGTGTTCGGCGGGACAGCGCGTGGCTTTTCTTGGTCTTGGTGCCGTTGCGGGGCGGCATGTGGCGGTGGCACGCGCCAGAGGACCGCGCATGGAGGTTGCAGCCCTCCACTTTGCAGTGGCGACCGCCACCATGGCGGACACAGCGAAACCGAGCGTGTGCCTGGCGGTCGCAGCCGAGTTCGATGCAGTAGCGCTTGGCGGCCGAGCCGCCGTGCTCCACGCAGAACGACCCGCGCGTGACGGCCGCGTCGCAGCCGAGCATTTGGCACTGCTTCTTGCCACCATGGCGAACGCAGAGGTACCGGGCGTAGACTTGGTTGGTGCAGCCGTCAATCGAGCACTTGATCTTGTTCTTGTGCGAGACGCAACGCGCGGTGCCGGGCACAGCCGGTCGGTCGCAGCCCAAGAAAGTGCAGGTCATGCTACTCGGCAGCGAGAAGAAGATTTCGAAGTGAGACGATAAAACGATGGTGCTCGAATGTGACTGGTCGGCCCCACTCCTCCTACGTAAGCGTGTCATGGCATCGCACTGAACCCAGCGGTGTGCAACCTTGTCTTGGCGCCACAAGGATCGGTATGCGTCACGCCCAAGTTCAATCTCCACGCTGCGAGTAGCGGGAAGAGAGGAGGTACTGGTATTCTGCACCGCCGTGATATTGGGATGCACGCGATGAACTTGGGTTCGTAGAAGACCTGCTGCCACCGAGGCACACGGGGCAAAGAAGGCGACGCGACAAACACGAATTTGCTTGTTGGTTTCGACTACAATTGTACAACTTGAGAGAGAACACTGGAGAGAGAACGTCGTTGTCTACTGTGATATACCCGTGGCTGTGATCGCCGACAGAGTGCATACGTGAGACTGCCAACCGAAGCAGCGGTGGCAGCTGCGCACCCACGCAACAGACGATACGCTGGTCTATGCACCGCAGATTCGCGCCAACGATGCGAGCACATTCGAATGCTCTGCCACTTCCTGCAGTGCATAGAGCACTCACGAGTAGCCATATTTGAGAGATGATACCGATCACGGGAAGAAACGTCGACGGAGATGCAGCGTCGCTGAATTTGCCACAAGTGATGATGGATGGTCGCTAAGTGCATAAATAATAGCGCGGCAGGAAGGACGACTGATGATAGGCTAGACGCACTGCGGCACGCGTTGGCTTCCTCTCGATGTAGGTGTGTAATCGCATGATAGGACGAGTATCTCCATGCTGCCTGTAGGACTTGGGTTGCAGTACGGACCAATGGCTTCCTCCAACGCAATTATATGATAGACTACTACTCTACACTCGATTAAATTGCAATGTTGAACTCTGTCGATGCCCAGTCCACGGATGGAAGCAGTGTTGGCGTCAAAGTATCGCTCTCTGCACCAAGAAGCAGCAGCACGTCGCAGTCCTCGCCAAAGAGCGGCGCGTCGCAGAGAATATCCAGAATCGAGGCGTCAAGCGCAGTCTCCTCGCACGCAACAGGCGGTGTCGGGTCGTCGAGGGCGGCAAGGGTCATGAGGTTGGCGACTTTGGCGCCAACGCGCTGCAGCTCGGCGTTGATGTGGGCTGCCAAGTCGGCCTTCTTGATGATAGAAGGCGTCCCACTCGCGCTGGGTCGGGCCGTGTGGCGCCGGCAGTAGCCACTCGCCCGTGCGTGCACGTCGCAGCCAGCTTCTTTGCATGTGCGGCCGCCACCGTGCCGCACACACTTGTACCGGGCGTGGGCTTGGCGACTGCAGCCCGGTTCCGTGCAGTAGCGCTTGACGACGACACCGCCGTGGCCGACGCAAAACGCTCCTCGGTGCACAGGCGCGTCGCAGCCGCTGTGCTCACACTGCTTTTTGCCGCCATGGCGGATGCAGAGGTACCGGGCGTACACTTGGTTCTTGCAGCCTTCAAAGGTGCACTGGAGCTTGTTGCGATGCGTGACGCACTTGGTGGAGCCAAACCGACGCGGCTGGTTGCAGCCCGCAAACGAGCAGACAACATCATCCATGGGGGTCATATTGTCGTGTTGAAGGAGTTGGTACTTGGTGCAAAGTCGAAAAGTGCATGCGCCACGGACTCGTCGGCTTCTTGAGGTCGACTCAAAACGCTGTTTTGCAATCGCACCAGCTGTCGCCAGAAGCCAGGTGAACCAATCACAGAATCGTAGAATGATGGTTGATTGTCGCGATGGGCCCAATCCAGCAAAATATCCTGCATCGCCTCCACTGCCGCCATCGGCGTGTGGACCACAACACAAGGTGTGCGTGAAGTACGATCGCTACAAGAGTTTTGGACAAGCTCACGAAATAGGCGTGCATTGCACGCCTCCGAGCAGTGTCGTGCAGTCGACCAGCACGAATCTTCAACAAGTAGCATTGCGGTTGCCACATCAACTTGTGAATTGTGCTACTGCTTGCGATCGCGGAAAGCAGCATTCCTCCCTGCTGATCCAACTTGCATCGACGAACCGTATCGGACGCCAAGAGACATTGTTGGGTACTCATAGTACTGAAAGAAAGGACACGAAGGTTTATTCGTTGCATAAATTGAACTGGATGCTTTGCATCGCAGCTACCTCGAGAAGGAGCACGCCGGAGCATCGTCGACAAGACAGCTCCACGGAATACCGGACTGCCCTTGCGAAATCGACGCGAGCGAGTCGCAGAGCAAGGTCAAGATCGCATTGTCGATCGCATGATAGAGCGTGCTGTCGTCCATGGGCCCATCGCTCGCTGACTTTTCGAGCGGCGCAGGCGTTGAAAAAAAGGGCACCGTCACCAGTGCGGGCTCCTCGCGCTTGGTCATGACGCTGTCTGTAGCGTGGCGCCGGCAGAAACCGCCGTACCGAGCGTACATGGGACATCCGCCCTTGTGTCTGCAGCCGCGACCGCCGCCGTGGCGCACACACTTGTAGCGGGCGTGGGCCTGGCTGTTGCAACCGGGCTCCGTGCAGAGACGCTTGGCGACGCCTCCGCCATGATCAGTGCAGAACACGCCACGGCTGACAGACGCGCGGCAACTGGGTACTTGGCACTGCTTCTTCCCGCCGTGTCGTACGCAGAGGTACCGGGCGTAGACCTGGTTGTGGCAGCCGTCGCGTGAGCACTTGAGCTTGTTCTTGTGGACGACACACTTGTTGGAGTCGGGCATCGCCGGGCGGCTGCACTCAGTAAAGGTGCACACGGTCGACGGCGGCATGCGACCGAGAAGGAGGCGTCAACTTTGAAAGTGGGAATGAACGCAGAGCACCGCGTCGGCGTGCTGGAACTATCAAGCTCGATGCCTCGGGCGCACTGGCACCAAAAGCCTTTCAACGATTCTGACGATATACACTATTCCGCCAATCGGTGCCCGGCATTTTGGGATGTGGTCGGCGAGCCTGGCATTGATGGGCCGCAAAACCCAGTGGGGCGAATGATCTCTGGGCGGAACGCGACCATTACATCGCAGCACCTTTGCCGAGCCCACGCGCCATCCGAGCGAGATTGCCATCTTGCAACAGCGTACACACGGCTCCTCCTCAGTCTCATTCGCGACGCATCGGTAACAAAACCCACCCATCTCATAGGATCGCCGCCACTGGCGAAAGCAGTGATCACCCAACGACGACCATCTACCAACATCAGCTCACCGTGGTGTGAGTGCAAGCCTCGTCAACACTGGCATCAACATGTACGAGTCACAACCAACGGATACTGCAGAGTCTCCAACCCACTACTAGGTGACTGGCTACTCATATCTGTACAAATATGGAACGATCGATGGCCAAGCACTGCAGCACAGTGCTAACTTTGGTTTCGACCAAGTTCTGGCAGTAACCTTCCAAGGTGCGGAACGACGTCTTTCCAGAGTAGACCACCCGTTTTAACTCGATTTCCTCAAATGGATGATCTATCGCTTGATGGCTTATAGGCGTCTCACGATCGTCGGTCGCCAGCGCGCACGATCACGGTAGTAACAACACTCGCCGATCGTACGGTATAACGTTAGTGGTCTATTGATATAAATACAAGCTGCTTCCACTTGAATGTCTTAGCACAAGAGCTGCAAGACGTCCATGTCAATCGGGGCAAAGAGCGAGCGCGACGGCTCAAACGGCATGGGCGTCACCGACGCGCAGAGCAGCAGCGTGTACTCGTCGATTGTCTCGAACGATTCTGTCCGTGACGACGTGTGCGCGTCACAGTAGCCAGAGAGGCGTGCGTGGCTGCCACATCCGCTGAGTTTGCACTGTCGGCCACCACCGTGGCGAACGCACTTGTGGCGCGCATGGGCTTGGCGATGGCAGCCCGGCTCGGTGCAGAAGCGCTTGGCTGCGACGCCGCCGTGCTGGACACAGTACGGACCGCCGCGAGCAAAGGCGCCGCAACCAAGCGACTTGCACTGCTTCTTGCCGCCATGGCGGACGCAGAGGTACCGGGCGTAGACTTGGTTGGGGCAGCCCTCGATCGAGCACTTGATCTTGTTCTTATGGGACGCACATTTCTCCGTGCCGGGCACGATGGGCTTGGCGCAGTCGGCAAAGAGGCACGTCGTCTCGAGGCTTGTCATCATTTTCATCATACTTGGCAAATTTGAAAGTACGACCGAAGCTTCGTCTTCTTCTTTTTCTCCTTGTCGATCCTATTGTCTGGATGTTGTGCGTGCTTTTGCAACAAGCTGCTGCAACGCGCCCAGGAGGATGATCTGGCAACGGCTGGCGCTTGAGACAGTCGGTAAAGAGACGCCGTGCGGTGCTGATGCGTTGCATGCCGTCTTGAAGCGATGGGTACACCGCACCATACGAAGGTCCCTCGGTGTGGCCGTGGACAATCAAGTCGGGTTGCCAACTGCTTTCCTGTGCCAGAGATGTCCATAAATGGTTTACTACGCCGCTGCGTCACGCCATCGCTCGTGCCTGTAGCAAAATCCTTCGTGCCTCATGGCACGGCAGTATTTTGCTCGTGTACGTGGCGTCGGATGTCCTGCACCGAGTCGCTCTCAAAAATGCAAGCGCAAACTGTTGGTGAGATGTGGTTGGGCAAGGGTATACATGTAGTTGTTGTTTATCCACAACCGAGCTTCCCAACCATCGAGCACCGAGGTAAGCTTGTGGTTATCGACTTTCCTTTCGCACCGAAATGGGCGTTCGGGCGTTGACAACCGCACATCCAGTGGTATGCGGTCGAGAATTGGGTACCAATCCGACCATATGACGTGTTACGCAATGAAACCTCTACGAAAGAAACCGAGTTTCAGTGTTTTGGCGAATTGCTACGAAGACACTAAACAACTCGTCCACCGCGTGGCCATCTGCAGAACGCTGTATTATGAATGCGAGGTATCAGTCAGCAATAGCGTCGACAACGTCGCACAAAAGAGGATCGCGTGATGCCGCAGTGCCACTGCGTAGCCGCAATCATAGGGCATGCAGGTGTGGTTTGTCGGGCAAGCAGAAGCGAGTAGCGCCATTACCTATGGTATCTCTGCGCCATAGACGCGCAATTATGGACCGATAGGTCTTCATCACGGTCGTCATCTCTTTGGGGTCTCCACCCCATGACTCGAGGTCAGGGTGGGTGAGTGTGCGTTGAACGTTGTACCAGTATATGATAATAATGGCATCACTACGTCGAGCGAGTCGTGCCAAGCGTGTAGAAGGATGACGATGCGACCATGCTGGCGAGCAATATTCATGCACTGGCTGCTGTGCGACAGTGTATTAGCGCGCCTTTGATGTCGCAGCGCCGTCGATGCTGCTTGCACAAATCGGCCAGAAAGTTTATCGACTGGTTGATCGGGTGTAATGCGTGATGACTACACGAATATGCCACCGCGCTTCTACTTTTGGTCGTTTTCATGAGAAATTTGCCTGTGCGATTGTTTCTGGTTTGATGATTCTCGTGTTTCTGCCACATGTTGCAGGATCCCTGACGTTATTCTGTGCACATTGTGCGGCCAGGAGCGCTCGGAATGGGGCGCCCGCAAAATTGATTTGTACACCTTGCCAAACGCAGCACCAAGTTGTTGCAGGCATGCGCGTCTTCTCCCTTCCTATCGATGACTTCTCGCCTTTGTCGTCATCTTCTGCTTCGTGGTTGCTTGTTGTTTTGTCTCAAATGTAGTGATGATCGAAGTCATCCCTCGCGGCTCCATTTGAATGCACTCGACCTCTAGCAGCTGTGCAGCTACACTGCTCCTATCTTACGAAAAACAGCTCCTACTGGTGCGAGAGAAGAAGACCAAGACGGAGCGATGGACTCTGTTCTGTGTCCGACCCTCATTGTTGCATACGGGAATGTTAGTTTGGGTGCTGGTTTCATGCAACCCGCGCGGTACGGGGCAATATTCGCCACACCGCACACGGCCGAGACGACGAAAAGCTACGCTTTCGAACGCTCTTTTTTGCTGAATCGCGATGTGTAGCAGGGTGAGAGAACGGAGAAAGCGAATGTCGACGTGCTCGAGTGTCATACGTCTACCCATGTCCATCGTTGCCGGCTCCAGAGCGATCGATGTCTTTTCACCGGACACTTGTTGAGGGTTGTGTACAGGGAGAGACCCGAGACAAGAGAGTCTGGACCTCATGCATTGAAGCGGTCGGCCGGCCTGCTTGACAGCCTCAAATCGCCATGGAAGCACACTCACAAGATCCAGGCGCAGAGCTGGCGAGGTCGAGCAATTCGCGATTTATAGTCTTAGTCAAAGCTAACCCGCCTCGCCCACCTCTGGCATGGTGGACACCAACATGGTTGTTGCTCCAAGTAGCTTCGAGGAACCTATTTTATGGGTTATCTCCAATATCCAAGTGTCGTTTTCAAATTGTGTTGTAGCTCGGACGAAGTTGCTCGTCATACTGTACATCATTGTCATCGCTGCGACCGATGCCAGCAAC